>NW_024081709.1:0-221251 GCF_003009895.1 Hyaena hyaena | reverse complement strand
CTCCTATACGTGCAAACATACGATATTTGTCCTTCTCTGCCTGACTTATTTTGCTCAGCATAACCCCCTCAAGGTCCATCCATGTTGCTACACATGGCCAGATTTCATGGTTTCTCATTGCCATGTAGTATTCCATGGTATAGATAAACCACATCTTCTTGATCCATTCGTCCGTTGATGGACACTTAGGCTCTTTCCGTGTCTTAGCTATTGTGGAGAGTGCTGCTATGAACATTGGGGTACATGTGCCCCTATGCATCAGCATTTCTGTATCCCTTGGGTAAATTCCTAGCAGTGCTATTGCTGGGTCATAGGGGAGTTCTATGGTTAGTTTCCTGAGGAACCTCCACACTGTTTTCCAGAGGGGCTGTACCAGTTTGCATTCCCGCCAACAGTGTAGGAGGGTGCCCGTTTCTCCACATCCTCGCCAGCATCTCGTGTTCTCTGATTTGCTCATTTTAGCCACTCTGACTGGCGTGAGGTGGTATCTCAGTGTGGTTTTGATTTGTATTTCCCTGATGAGGAGAGATGCTGAGCATCGTTTCATGTGTCTGTTGGCCATCTGGATGTCTGGATCTTATTTTGAATGAGACACAGATATCGGAGGGTTGAGCAGAGGAGTGACATGAAATACATTTTATAAGGACCACAGACCCCTGTGTGAACTATAGATTGCAGAAGGGCAAAGGTAGAAGCAGAGAGATGAGTTTGGATTCTGTTGAAATGGTCCTGGTAGAAGATGTTTTCTTCAACAGGGTAGGAGCAGGGGAGGAATGAAGGAGTAGGCAGATTTCATAGTGTGTGTGTGGGTCTTGAAGGTGAAGCTGACAGTTTGATGATGGATTAGATGGAACATGAGAAAAAGGGAAGAGTCAAAGTCTAAAGTGTTGTCTTGAGGAACTGAAAAATGGAATCTTCATTTCCTGGAAGGGATCAGGTTGTGGGTAAAGCATGTTTATGGCAGTGGGCAGGGAGATCAGAGGTTTGGTTCTTAAACAGGGTAAGGGTGAACAACCTATAGATCATGAAATGACGGTGTTGAGTAAGCAGCTGACTAGGCAGCTCTGGAGTTCAAGGGTTCAGAGATGAATGTAGAGTCCATCAGTATATAGATAAAACTGAAGCTGAGAACCCCGAAGACTCATCTGGGTTCCAACTAACTAGAGAAGGTATCCAAGGACAGTGCTAACCTTAGAAAGGAAAGTAGTATGAAAGTTTGTTGTATTCAAGAGTATAAACTTGACATTTTACTTAATTTTCATTTATATCACAGGGTAAGAACTAGCCAGAGAAAATAGAAACTGTCTGGATTCTAATGAAGAGACACAGAGTAATAAGCACTGCCAGTTAGAATTGAGGGATGTGTCTAAAAGGGTACATCAGGTTTGGGATTCAGCTTGTTTTAGTTAGCACTTTAACATCCATCCCTACAATCTGGAAGAGGGGTTAAAAGGCATGCCACCGCAAGTCCTAGTTCATACCAGTAAAAATGGCATTAAAAAAAAACCCTAATTTGTGTTTAAAATCCATGTGTCTGGGACAGGAAAAACCAACTTCCAGACTCTTGTCATAAAACACGTAGGTGCTGGGAGTATATCTGATGAAGACAAAGCAACCCTTATTCTTATATGGAGGAGAGAGGCACACACCCACCAGATTCTAGTACATGGTGTAAGAGGCTAGGGAAATAGAGCGTGTGTGAATCCATGTGTCCTTCACACTAGAGGAGTCAAAGTGACTTCACTGCAGAGCTGATATTTGAACAGCATCTTTAAGAGCAGATATAATCTTAGCAGATCTTGTAGATGGAATAAAATACCACTTGAGTCGAGATCAAACTCCCAGAATTTGTTTCCTTACTTTGTTTTCCCAACAAAACCATACACCGTTTGGCCCGTTTTGCAGAGGAATGGGAAGATCCCTCAGTAGTCTGGGTGCGGTAGTGTATCCATGAAGCCATGAGGATCTTCCCAGGTAGGGGGACTACAGAAAAGAATAAGGTGAGAGATCATGACTCCAAAACATGAAGGGAAACAACAGCTCTGGGACCTGAAGCTTGGATAGTGTAGAGACCGACACTATTGTGAGAGGAGCTCTGTTTCAGACTTAGTGTGAAGTTGACCTGTAAGAAGTGTCTAAGGGTAGCTGGGTTTAAATAGAACAAAATGGTGGGGTGTCTGGGTGGCTCAGGCAGTTAAGTGTCCAACTCTTAATTTCAGCTCAGGGCATGATCTCAGGGTCCACAAGTTTGAGCCCTGTGTCAAGCTCTGCACTTGCCTATATTTGAACCAAGGGTAATCCCATCCTTTGGAAATCAGGACCCCCTTAAGTGGTGTCCAACTTCCAAATCATGCTTTTGCTAATTAGAGTACGATGGGGTAAATGTTGGGGAGTCAACCACAACATGTGCCATAATTAGCCTTTATGAATTCTCTGGAAAATTGAGTATTTGCATTGTGCAGGCTGTCTTGCTTTCATAATCAAAAGCTTGTCAGTGAATTTCTCTTTTTTTTAAATGTTTATTTTTGAGAAAGAGAAACAGGGCAAGTGGGGGAGGCGCAGAAAGAGAGACACCGAATCCAAAGCAAGCTCCAGGCTCTCAGTTGTCAGCACAGAGCCCAACGCTGGGCCCAATGAACCGTGAGATCATGACTTCAGTCGAAGTCAGATGCTTAACCGACTGAGCCACCCAGGTGCCCCTTTGTCAGTGAATTTCTTAAAGAATAATACAGAACAGGAGAAGGGATAAGAATTTTTCATCATATCCACCAAAGAAAGGACCATATGAGGGAGTAGTTGATAGAAAATTAAGCCAATTTCAAGCAAATAAAGATCAACTCATGGTAGTGATGAGGTAAAAATTGGGAAACTGGATAGTTTATGAATACTTTGTGACTATAAATGTACAAAACAGTCTTATGGTTTTTCATGTTTCTTATATAGAAATTGATGAAAGGAAATCAAGGGTTAAATACTCATTTCTTTATGACTAAATTTTAACCTTCTTAAGATTTTGGATTTTATATGTTATAATCCCATGATATTGTTTAACACATTCATTTGACCCCATATCTCTGAAAGTTTCTGTTTGACAACTCTCTGTGAAACTCTTTTTTAAAAATGTTTGTTTATTTTTGAGAGACAGAGAGCATAGGCAGGGGGCAGAGAGAGAAAGCAAGAGAATCCTAAGCAGGTTCTGCGTTGTCAGGACAGAGCCTGATCTGGGGCTAAAACTCATGAACCATGAGATTGTGACCTGAACTAAAGTCAGATGCTTACCCGACTGAGCCACCAAGGTGCCCGTGTGTGAAAATCTTTAGTGCTTTCACTATCAGGATCCTCAAAGGTCTTCTTTGATGGTATTTTCAACACCAATTTTATAATACAGTCTTATGGAAGATCATTAAAACTTCTTGGTATTAAAATTAGATTAACAAAAAAAAAAAGTTTTACTTAACATTCCCTAGAAACATAAGAGAGGCCTGGCAGAAATCAGGAAAATGATGTAATGTTTTAATGTCATAATGTTTTCTAGGTTACATTTGGACTTTAGCTTACATATTTTTGTGTGCTATTTGCTGCTACTTTTCTTTTTTTTTTTAAGCTAAAATGCCTTATTAGATCCGTAATGAATTCAGTGTCACAGACCTGCTTGTGAGGCATTGATCTGCCTGTTGCCACTTCAGGCTAAATAGAGAGTTCCTCTTACATTTGTCAGAAGCTCATTCACCTTTTTGACCTGTTCTATAGTATCGGGAAAACAGCCTTCAAAGATGGCCAGAGGACGTCTGTGTGTACTCTAAAATCCATTTCTTCCTCCATATCAGATGAGCTCCCTATGATCCCTTCGTCATAAAATGCTGAGTTTGTGGCAGTTTCAAGTTCAGAGGTGGAGTGAGGTTTCAGACGTCCATGATGCCTTCATTTTGAATACGTGTAAGTTCCAGTCTGGAGAATATAGCTCCAAGCCGGAGAGGAGGCCAGGTGAAGTGGATAGGAGAGCAAGACAGGAAAGAGCCTCTCCCACCATCCGGTTCACCTTAACAGATGTTTACTGAGTACTTGCTATGTGCCAGGTTCAGTAGGGACATAATAGCAAGTGTGGTATTTTCATACTTTGAAGATGAGCTATGAAAATTAATACTTTTGGCATTGAAATTAATACCTAAAGCCCTGGTCCATCTGAAGGCAGAAAACTCAAATCTAGTCTATTTCTTTTCTCCAGCTTTTTCAGATTTAAGTGCAGTCAACTCAGGATTTTCCCTTGAGTGGCACCTGACCTTTGGCCTTGTTTACCTAGAGTTGTGGCCCCGTGGAGGGCCTCTGGAAGCACTTTGTTCTCCTC
Organism: Hyaena hyaena; assembly: GCF_003009895.1. Lineage (NCBI taxonomy): Eukaryota > Metazoa > Chordata > Mammalia > Carnivora > Hyaenidae > Hyaena > Hyaena hyaena. The sequence continues at coordinate 216,906 of NW_024081709.1, read as the reverse complement.
GGTTTCTGTGCCAATGTTCACTGCAGTCTTATTGTCTGCCCTTCTCTTTCGACCTGGTCAGCCCTGCATGATGGCATCCACTGGGGTGTCCCCTTTCCCATCTGATCAGTGGCTTGGAGGGCCATGCGCTACAACTGCTCCAGGATTCCTCTCCTGCATCCATCCCTTCACTTCAAATATGCCACTCCCAGGGTCAACAGGTCTGCTCTATTTGTGTGTGTGTGTGTGTGTGTGTGTGTGTGTGTGTGTGTGTGTGTGAGAAACCCAAGTGGACTGGAAGGTAGTTGTTAGCCCTGCTGGTCAGGATCAGTCTAGCCAGATGGAGGGAAGGATGAGGATGGGCAGGAGGCTGGGTTCTGAGAGCACAGACCAGACATTAACTTCTTGGGAAGAACAATGGGTGGGAAGGAGGTTTCCAGAGCCATGTTGTGGTTGAAAAGACAGCAGATAGGAGCGATGTGGAGCCGCACAGGACTGGGGTCCCTCTGTTCAGGGCTCTTCCTCTCCACAGGGAGCCAGCTGGCCGCAGAGCTTAGGATACTGAGGCCAGACCATAGAGCCTGGTGGTAGTTTGAACTCTTTCTTCTCTCTTGTTGAAAGGGGGATCCACCCCTAGATTCTTAATCACATCTGTAAAGCCCCTTTTTCATAGAAGGTGACGTTTCACAGGTTCCAGAGATTAGGATGGGCCGTAGTCAGCATTCCACAGTCACCTTGGTATTTACCAACCACACACAGGAATCCATACCCTCCTGTTGTGCCTCTTTAAAAAGGAGTACATTTGGATGATTCTGACTAAAAATATTTTTCTCAAATTGTATTTATAAATGTGTGCTCATCACTAAAAGATGCAATAAGATGGCATTTATAGTCTCGGTAGACTTAATTTTCAGTGGGATGGTGGTGGTTCCCATGACCTGGACATTGCCTGCTTTCCCAGATCGCAATGCATTGCTTGTGGGGGTGCTCTCCAAAATGAGGTGCAAGCAAGATGATCCATTGTGCTGTAGGAAGAATATATCACATTTATTTATGTTTTATGTTTCAAAATTTTTTTTAAAACTTTTTTTAGTGTTTATTTTTGAAAGAGAGAGGCAGAGCACGAGCAGGGGAGGGTCAGAGAGAGAGGGAGACACAGAATCCGAAGCAGGCTCCAGGCTCCGCGCTGTCAGCACAGAGTCCAACGTGGAGGCTCGAATCCACAAACCTCAAGATCATGAGCCAAAGTCGGACGCTTAACGGACTGAGCCACCCAGATGCCCTCTTTTTAAAATGAATTTTTTCATGTTTATTTTTGAGAGAAAGAGCACATATGTTTTAAAAAAATAAGCTTTTCTAATATTTCATGCAGGGTTTGACACACACATGCCTGTCTATGTCTATTAGTCACATGTGGCACAGACAACACAGGGTCCCTGAGGGCTAAATGGGAATTCCATACCATGGAGGGGTTGACAAGGATGCCCTCATTTGGCATGTCATGATGTATTAGAATCTATTTGTGGCATCACCTGGTAAGGTTAAAAAAGCAAAAAACCTAAGCATGAAGAGCATGAAGAAGGACCTCTGAGGGCGCCTGGGTGACAAGCTTCCAACTTGGGCTCAGATCATTATCTCCTAGTTCATGAGTTTAAGCCCTGCATGAGACTGTGCTCAGAGCCTGGAGCCTGCTCTGAGTTCTGTGTCTCCATCTTTTTCTGCCCCTCCCCTGCTCTCTCTCGCTCTCTCTCTCTCAAAAATAAATAAACATTTAAAAAAAGGAGAACCTCTATAAGTTTTTCAGTGCTGTTTAAAGTCAAGATTTAATCTGTCCTTGACATACCACATATCACGATAATGTTTACAAATGTCCCTTGCAGATGGTAGAAAGACAAATACTCTTGTTCTTCCTGCTGAGGTTAAAATAACTGAAATAATGCCAAAGGATGGAAACTGACACACATGTATTCCTTTGGCATCAAGTATTAATTGGGGAGAGGCATAGAAAACATTGCTGAAGTCCAGAAGAAACAGGTATGAAAACCATTCATCGCAGGAGGTTTGTTACCAGTATAGGTATCTCCATCATATCTTAGTGTATGGTATTTGCTAAATTCTGTTTCAATGGTGAAACATAAGAAGAACTATTTATGGGCCATCTAAAGAAAAAACATTCCAGAAGAACAAAATCAACAGTAAATTACTATTTTTTCTTTTTAAAAGAATTACACATCCTACAAACTGAGCCAACCAAAGTTTATTTATTTATTTATTTTGAGAGAGGCAGATACAGGGCAAGTGGGGGAGGGGCAAAGAGAGAGGGAGGGAGAGAATCCCAAGCAGGTTCCACACTGCCAGTGCAGAGCCCAATGCCCAACGTGAGGCTCGAGCCCACAAAGCCGTGAGATCATGACCTGAACTGAAACCAAGTGTCAGACGCTTAACCAACTGAGCCACCCAGGTACCCCGTAAGTTATTTCTGTATTAAAAATTATTTATGGTGGGGTGCCTAGGCAGCTCAGCCGGTTAAGCATCTGACTTTGACTCAGGTCATGATTTCAGTGTTCATGAGTTCGAGCCCTGCGTGGGGTTCTCTGCTGCTAGCACAGAGCCCCCTTTGGATCTTCAGTCCTACCTCCCCACCCCAGCCCTCCCCCCTTCCCCGCTCATATGCACTCTCTTTCTCAAAAATGAACATTTAAAAAGTTATTTATGGTAAAACTGTGCATGTTTACACATTGATGAAATAGTGTTTTGGAATGAAAAGGAGATTCCAAGGTATAGTTACCTGTCTATCTTCCAGGATAGAGTCTCACATATTCTCATTATTATTATTATGCTATTTTGCATTATTTATTGCAAGTTTTAGCTTTAAATTGTAGCCAGAAATTCAGAAATGTTAAGTTTATAAAGATCTTTTCTCAGCTATTTGACATATACATTGTGAAATGAGTCCGGTGATCAAGTTGAGTAACCTATCCAATCACCTCACATACAGTGATGCCTCCTTACCCTGGCTTTGCTTTCCGTGGTTTCAGTTAACATTCCCCTCCAACTCCCCCGCCACCATCACTCAACCAAGATCCAGAAGCAGATGATCTTCCTTCTGATGTATGGTTAAGAAATCAATAGGAAATCAGTAGTAGCCTAACCATGCCACCATGTTTACATCATTCACCTCTTCATCTCATTACATAGGCATTTGATCATCTCACATCAGTACAAGAAAAAGGGTGAGTACAGTATGTTATCTTGTGGGACCACATTCAAATAATTTTATGACAGTGTATTATTATAATTATTTTATTATTGGTCACTGTTAATCTCTTACTGTGCCTAATTTATAAATTAAGCATTATCTTAGGTATGTGTGCATAGGAAAAAACACAGTATATGTAGGGTTCCATACTATCTTTGGTTTCAGGCATCTACTTAGGGGGCTTAGAATGTATTCTCTAAGGATAAGGGGAGACTGCTGTATTTCTTCCCTTTTTTGGGTGAGAACATTTAAATTCTACTTTCACCAAATTTCAACTATGCAATACATTGTTATCTACTAAAGTCACCATTTTTTAAAAAAATTTTTTTTATAGTTTATTTATTTTTGAGACAGAGACAGCGCATGAGCGGGGAAGGGGCAGAGAGAGAGGGAGACACAGAATCCGAAGCAGGCTCCAGGGTCTGAGCTGTCAGCACAGAGCCCGACGCGGAGCTCGAACCCACGAACCTTGAGATCGTGACCTGAGCCAAAGTCGGACGCTTAACCGACTGAGCCACCCAGGCGCCCCTAAAGTCACCATTTTATACATCAGATCCTCACACCTTATTTGTCTTGTAACAGAGTTTATACCCTTTTATCAAGTGTCCCTATTTCGCCAGCTCCTGGGAACCACTTCTGTACTCTTTATAAACAAGATCTATACCAGATTAGCATAACACTTTGTATTGAGGTAGAGAATGACCGTGAAAATCACGTGGTGTTTTCTTTGCTATACTTGATGGCAACAATGTTTGATGGCTTTGTTTTCATTACTTTGGCAGTAGTTGAAGATGTTATGCATTTTTTCCTTTGAAAAATAGTGTTCCAAATTTGTTGACCTTTTCCTTTTCCTTTTCCTTGGCCGTTTGCAGTTTTTCTAGTAGACATGTAAAGTACAAAAACATAAACTCAATAATCTTCTTGTATAATAAAGGTGATTATTTAAAAAGGAATTAAAAAAATACCTCCTTTTGAAAAAAGCATAGATCATAGAGTCTTTTGAAAATTATTGTTTAAAAGGTTCCCACTGTTAATATTGTTTTGTTGCAAAAAAAAAAAACCCACGTAAATATTTCATGCATAATTTTCATTGGAAACTAGTATGTTTAAAAATATTTTCAAATGATATATTTTAGAGTTTGAAGCAATTTGTTTAAGTTTACACCAACAAAGATTCAGTGAGTAAATATAGCAGGATGAACATTTACCAGCTCATTTTTAAAATTTTTATTTTAATTCCAGTTTACCAGCTCATTTTTAACAAAACTTCTTCCTAAACGGTCGGTAGCATTGAGAGATGAGTGCTGGGACTTAGAACCAACCAAGGACACTTTCCACCTGCTTCCGTGTGACAGCCATGCAGACCAAGCATGTCCCTACATGAACCCACATCCAAATCTTCTAATCTTTGTTTTTCTTCCAATCTTTTATTTTTCAACAACCAAGATATTTTATAAAGTTAGGGGATATTCATTCATATTGTATTTATAAAAATACCTAGAAAAATAAAAATTGTGAAAGATTAATAAATATCTAGAAAGCATCTAGAAAAAATAATAAAATAAATATCTGAAAAACATCTAGAAAAATAAAAATTGTGAGAGATAAATTAAAAATAAATAATGAAAAGTAAATAGTTTAAAATGCTGCTTTTTATGTTGGTCTCTTTTTTACCTTCTGTTTTTAACATATTTGATTGTACACAATCTACTATAGTGCTTGTATGTGATGATACATAAATTATTGGGGGCTATTTTTTTCCTAAACCAAAGTGGTACTTGATCTTCGAAGGTGGGATTAAAAATGCTTACAGTCCGGGCAACTGAAACCCAAAGAAGTAAATTGAATGACTAAAAGAGTCTCAGACCAGAACTGGAACTTAGGTCTGTCTTTTCCTATGTGAGGTTTTCCCATCTTACATTCTTTTAATGTATTTTTATTACCCTAGGTGAAGAAGATTGCATTAACACATTTACATCTGCTGGAGAATTGGAGCACTCGTGGTGGGCCTCACTCTGTTGTTTGGTTATTAATAAGGCTGGAGGTAGAAACTTGAACTTCTAACTCTCCATAGGAAAAGCCTTGGGTGATGAGATAGTACATTCGGTCTCAAATCTGAATTTTGCTTTTCCATAAAGAACTGTATTTTGTTTTTTTATCCCTCAACTCCTTGATGGTTGATTCAAGTTTTCTAATGATTTTGTATCGCCTTTGTGGTGATTAGTACTCAGTAGAAGGCAGGATGGTGTAATGGTTAGGACAATAATAGTGTTGAGAGTCACAGGGTCTGTGGTATGGCTGTCTACTAGATGTATAAACTTGACTGATGGGACTTTCCTCCCCATGCCTCGCTTTTCTCATGTGTAAAACACAAGTAATACGCTGTTACTAATAGACTGTATCTCATGAGCTTCTTGTGACCAAGAACTGAGTTATTCATGTAAAGCTCTTAGCAAAGTGGCTGACAAGTAGAATGGTGATGGCTGAGTTTTTGGAAGAAAATATAAGTAAACTCTCTTCTAGAACCTTTATTTCAGCTTTTGAAATGAAAGAGGATTGGAATGATCTTAGAAGATTGACAAATAGCATACAGTGCAACTGTGTTCCTAATTCTGGATTTAATGAGGATTTGGACTTCCCAGAATGTCTTTTATGGATTTGTAACACTAGGTGGCAGTGTTAGCACAAGATGGGAGCATCCAGAGTGGTTTTTGTTTGTTTGGTTTTTTCTTTTTTCTTTTCTTTCCTCTTCCAGATTTATAACTTTCTAGTCAGCATTTGAATCTCTGATCAATCCAATATTAGTAGTCTGAGCACAGCCCAGAGCTGAATCCTACCGGAGACTGGCTAAAGGATTAACAGGAAATTTAAATGATCATTGTCTCCTATGGGCTCGTAGGCTTGTGGAGAAGCTAAGGCCTTGTTTCTCTATCAGGCTTTGGGCTTTTCTACTGTGCAGGGATGGATTAGGGGAGGCTTTAGCACGGTAAGCAGTGGCCCGGAGAGACTGTGCCTCCCCCCCAGTACGCCACCTCTGAGAGGCTGTTGTGTTTCAGGAATCTCCATGCTTCCTCCACTAATGAGCCAAGTACACTTAGCAGGGAGGATTCTGCTGCTGACATTTCTTGCTGACTCTTTTTGTGGGGGAGGCAAGTCTTTATTTGCCAGAACACTTGGGTCTTGACTTTTAAAACTGCCATGTTTTAAATACAATTTTTATTCATTTTAGATCGTTTACCTGGGGCTCCTTCAAGAAAAGAGTAAGTAGACTGCTGGAATGATGGAAGATGAAGCTGGCCCAAGGGGGCGAAGACATGAGGACCACAGGGACGTGAGAGCTGCTCTTCCTCCTTCTTAGAACTGCATGTTCACAGCGTTAATTGAGCCCAAAGAGTTCTCATTAGGCAGATCAACCCTTCATCGGATTTGAGCGTCTCTCTCTCTCTCTCTCTTGCTCGCTTACTCCCTTGCTCCATGCACACACACACACACACACACACACACACATTTTTGTTCATTCGAACCACAAATATCGAGTGCCCCACCACAAACCAGGTACTGATCTCAAAAATGCAGGTAAAGCAGTGAATAAAACAAGCGATGACACCCCTCTTATAGAGCTTGTATCATGGTGGGAGACACAATATGTGCCACAAATACGGCAGGTGGTAAGTGTTGTGAAGTAAAGTGGTATAAGCAGGCAGTGATGGGAAATAAAGGGGATTCTATTTTTTTTTAACGTTTTATTTATTTCTAGGAGAGAGAGAGAGACAGCGTGAGCAGGGTAGGGTCAGAGAGAGATGGAGTCACAGACTGAAACAGGCTCTAGGCTCTGAGCTGGCAGTCAGCACAGAGCCTGATGCGGGGCTCGAACCCACGAATCGCGAGATCATGACCTAAGCGAAAGTCGGACGCTTAACCGACTAAGCCACCCAGGTCCCCCAAGGGTATTCTATTTTAGACAGAGTGACCAAGGAAGGATTGTCGAGTATGGTGAAGTCTGAGCCGACACCAAATTGCTAAAGACTGAATGTTCCTGTGACTCCCCATTCATATGTTAAATCCTAATGCCCATTGTGATGCTTTCTGGAGGTGGGGTTTTGGGGTGATGAGTAGGTCATGGGAGTGGACTCCTCAAGAATGAGATTAATGTTCTTATAATTGAGATCTTAGATGCCTTGTCTTTTCCACCATATGAGGGCACAGCGAAATGACAGCCATCTAATAACTGGGAAGGGGGACCTCACCAGACACTGAAGCAGTGCCCTGATCTAGGACTTCCCCAGCCTCCAAAACTATGAGCTATAAATTTCTGTGTATAAGCTGCCAACACATGATATTCTGCTACAGCAGCCTGATAGGACTAAGGCATGAATGAAATGAGGTATTGAATGTGCAGTTTATTAGGGTAAGAATATTTCAGAGGGAGATGCATTCAAATAGTCTGAGGAAATAGGGAGAGTGAGGTATTGAGGCAGGTGCGGCAGATACAAACTGATGGGGCCTCAAGCTTATGAAAATTAGTCACCCTCATTAAGAGGGAATGCAAAAATAAACACAAGAATAAATATTTACAGAAGAAAATCCCAAGAAATTACAAAACTGAAAAAGCTGACAAGCATCAAAGTCTAGTTTGGGCATTTTACCCGTTAACTGCCTGACACACCGATAGAATCATTTTTCCCTGAAGATTTGGCTATGCACTCTTTGATTACGTCTTCATCCAACTTTGATGGTATAATACATGTTTATAGAGACAATAGATAATTTAGTCTTTCCTTGAGCATGGCTGACCAAAGTATTATTGATGGTTTATACATTTCTTTCAGCTTCACACCTCTTTTTGTCTGTGCCGTGTGAATTTCCAAAGGTCTCAGAATTGGAAAATCTCAAAGGTTTCTTTCAAATATGAGCTGTAAGATTTGAAAGATTTTTCCACAAAGTAGCTCTCAGTTTTTTAATTTCCATCCATGTTTTTTTTTAACCTACAACCAAACTTTTCTAAAGCTGGTGTTGTGGGACCACATTCATATCTCCTTTGACTTGTGTCCTCACTGTCATCTCACGATGTTGCAGAGTGGGTCAGCACGGAGGAGGACAGCCATTTCCCGGTAGTCCTTCCTGTGCCAAGATAGCTAACAACATGCAGAAGTAACAACAAGGCACAGGGGTGCATCTCGCACAGATAACATCCTGGAATCAACTCCTTTCTAGCTAGATCCTCAAAATGCCCGGGGCCGCTCCACTGCCTTCTGACAAGAGGAGGGGCAGTAATGGAGGGGAAATAGGACTGGAAAGAGAGGTCTTAGCTGGTTGTGATGAAAATATTCCTCTTTTTTTTATGGGGCGCCTGGGTGGCTTAGTCGGTTAAGCGTCTGACTTTCGCTTGGGTCATGATCTCACGGTTCGTGGGTTCGAGCCCCGCGTCGGGCTCTGTGCTGACTGCCAGCTCAGAGCCTGGAGCCTGTTTCAGTCTGTGACTCCCTCTCTCTCTGACCCTCCCCTGCTCATGCTGTCTCTCTCTCTCTCCTAGAAATAAATTTAAAAAAAAAATTAAAAAAAAAAAAGAAAATATTCCTCTTTTTTAAACATTACCAAATCTTAGGACTATGTCAACACATCACTGTCCCAGCAAGGGGCCCGAATCCTATGCTGTATTAACTTCATGGTAAAACTACCTCTTCCAGGATAGGAAGATACCCCTGCCCCCCGTGAGGTCATTAAAGGGAAAGTAGGTCCAGAAGTGTGGGACCTGTTGAGGAGAGTAATATAACAAAGTTCCAGAGCACACCCGACAGGCCATGGCAGGCAGATTTCCCCTCTTGTACAGTTGTGCTTCCTCCTCTCCTCCGCACCCCCCACCACCTCCTACCCCTCCTCCCTGCCTTTCCCGCCCAGAGGACATGAGACTGTGGGATAAACATGGGGTGGTCATTTTTACTCGATGGGTGGTGGTGGTGGTGAGTGAAAGGGAGGGAGTATTAGGTCATTTCACTGATTAGTTACCATTTTGATATTGCAATATTTTAAAAATGTAAATCCCACTTTTAAAGTATATTGATCACATGTGAATTTTTAGGTCCAAATAATCTTCCAGAAGAATTTCTCCCTTCTAGTGGCCTGTGTTAGGGAGCATGTTAGGCCATGACGCTTCGACAGTTGGGGCTTTCTTGGTAGGAAATTTAGAGAAGTGGTTTTTGACTACAAGTTCCATCTTAGAATGGCCTGTGATCTCCTGTCCACCAGTGTGACACTGCTGACATCACTGGAACTGATTTTTTTTCATAGTTACAGTTCATCACACAGCCTTTTTGTATGGACAAAGAATATGGCCTAGAGGTTGAGTGCAGGGTGTTGTTATTTTTTTTTTAATGCTTATTTATTTATGTTGAGAGAGTGTGTGTGAAAGAGGGATGGACAGAGCCAGAGGGAGACAGATAATCTGAAGAGATCCGAAGCAGGCCCTGCCGTCAGCACAGAGCCCGATGTGGGGCTCGAACCCTCAAACCACGAGATCATGACCTGAGCTGAAGTTGGATGCTTAACTGACTGAGCCCCCAGATGCCCCAAGAACACAGGTTTTGGTGCCAAAATGTGACTTTTCCCTCAACTCCATCACTCACTTTCTGAATGCCTCACCATTCTGTGTTTCCTCCTCTATAAAATGGGGGTCATGAATCATGCAGTTATGAGCATTAACTGAATTAATCTTCGGCATGAGTCAGTGCCTGGCACAAAGTATGTATGCTGTTTGTCATGTCAGCTACTTGAATGATCTCTCTGAGTGTGACTCCTACTCAGCCTCTTCCCTTTGCTTATTATCCGTCCTCACTGAGAGACAAGTTATTGGTGTTCATGGGGCCACTCTGAAACGTGTCGGAAGGCCCAGCTAATCAGGAAGAGATGTGCCACCAGGCCTCATGCGGGCCATGGTCCACTCCCATCAGATTTGAACAGGTGTCTGATAGCAGAAACTCTTCACTCCAGATAAAATCATATAAACTATGGCTGCTTAGGTTAAATCAGAGATTTAGGTGGGCATCCAGAAGCCCACCTACTGTGCCCTTTCTGTATTACTGCACCTGTCTTCTGAGATCCTGGGAACCCTCCAAAATCCTATTGTTTCATAGAACACAGTTTGGAAACCCTAAAAATCAAACTTTCTTTTTTTCAATTTCAAAAGACAGATATTTTTCTAAATAGAGCCATGCCACCCTGTCATGTTAATGGGGCCAGGTTTACTGAGAGCAATTTATCCTTCTACAAATCCACAGAGTCATAATCCTGTGTGCCAACCGAAATTCTAACCAAATTGTCAGATAGAACGACTTGAGTTTCTTTTCTGGGTCCTGGCCTGTGTATTTTATAGTTTTAAGTGGACAATGACAGGAAGAAAATTGAGGGCTGGCTGTTCTCATTTTAGATTCAACTACCATTGAACATCTAAACATCATGCCACAAGCTCTCATTATTAACCTGAAAAGTATGCAGTTATATTTTTAGATGCATCCAGTGAAGCTCAGAGAGTTAAGAGCCTTGCACACAACAGAACCATCATGACTTAGAAACACTTCTTAAAATGCTCTAGGCTTTATATCCACCTTCTAGTGCAACTGAAATTGGTCTCAACTTGCATTTATATAAAAAAAAAAAAACTGTGTTATGTACAGAATTCTTTTACTTTTGAAATGTTGGCATTTGATACTCAAATACCATTTTTTTTCTTCTCAAGTATTTGTTCTCAAACAAAGCTTTTCCAGATGACAAAATTGAGTCTCTGAAGATTAGTTTATGACCACAGAGCAAGTAAGAGACATAACTGGGACTCCAACCAGTCCATCTGGCCTCAATCCCGGAGCACCTTCCCCAGCCCACCACGACCCCAGGTGAAGGTGAGAGGACTTTTATCTCTCCTATCCCACTGTGGCCAGTTTCCTAGTAAACTGAAAACATTCTTGGTGACTCCCACATCAGGATTTTCTTAATATGGTTCAACTTGGCTCTTTCTGCCCAAGGGAGGCCAGCCCTGATCACAAGCATCTAGAGTCTTCCTTTTGTTTCGCCACAACCATTTGTACTTGGCACCGTGGGAGGTTAGCCAGATGGTGGAGAGCCTCCCAATGTAAACCCCTTCATTATCAAAGGAAAATGGCCTTATTGCTTAAGAGAGGTAAAATAAAGGGATACTTGTACTTTGTGTCCATTAAAAGTCCTGCTTAAACTTCCCTCAGCTCTCTCCAGCTGGTTAGAACAAAACATGAAGAGTGATGAGATCTGCATTCCAATTCTGCCTTTTAAAGCGCCGTGGGGGCGCCTGGGTGGCTTAGTCGGTTAAGCGTCCGACTTTCGCTTAGGTCATGATCTCGCGGTTCGTGGGTTCGGGCCCCGCGTCGGGCTCCGTGCTGACTGCCAGCTCAGAGCCTGGAGCCTGTTTCAGAGTCTGTGTCTCCCTCTCTCTCTGACCCTCCCCTGCTCATGCTGTCTCTCTCTCTCTCCTAGAAATAAATAAAACATTTAAAAAAAATAAAAAAAAAAATAAAGCGCTGTGACCTTGGGGAAGTCATTTTACCTCTCCAGGCCTCTAGTTTCTAATCCACAAAAGGAGATAGTGCACCTCTGCCTGAAATGGGCTTGTATTACCACGAGGGGGCAGACAAACACAACCCTTGAGGGGCTTTGTAGCTGCCACAGAGGAGCGAACAATGAAAAGTTTTAATACGAATGATACAAATATAAATAAATTCAAAGAACAGTTTTTAATAAAATAAAATGTAGGCCTCATGACTGGGTTGTTGAGGACTCCCAATTCCGGGTTGCAGTCTCATTGTTGTTTGGATTCGGTTGCCTGCGTTGTAGGTTACAGTAGTGCCTATCATGTATTGATTGCTTACTGTATGCAAGACATGTGCTGCACATGTTACCTTTAATCTGCACAACAAACTGTGTAAGGTGGGCATCATCCACACTTTTCCTAGAAGGACCCCGAAGCTCAGCAAGGGTAGGTGACTTGCCCAAGGCCACTCAGCTGGCACCTGGCAAAGCTAGGATCCCATGTTTTCCTGATTGTCCCCAGGCAGAACCTGCTTTTAGTCCCCCAGTGCCCTCCTCTCAAAGGCTTGTGGTATGTGCACGGCCCACTAAGCCACTCTGGTCACCGAGAGGACAATGATGTCACAGAAACCCTTCTCCCTTTGTATAGTGATTCCAGTTTTCTAAGACCATAGACATTTCTAGTATGTAAAAGATTAAGTCATGACAGTATCTCTGGATCATTATTGGATTCACCTGTTCTGTCCCATTCATCCCGCACAGGTCTAAGGCCCACACCCCACATTCCCGCACAGGCTGCTGCTTCTCAGAGGCCCTCGTCTTTCTCCAGATCTGCTGTTATATGTCCACATGGCACAGAGGAGAGGTGATTGTAAGCTGCTGCAAGTGCCCATAGGCCTCATCACAAATTCTTCCTTCTGGCCCTCACTGATCTTCATCCTCCTCTCCCCCATCTCACCTTAGTGAGGGTTTTGCAAGGACCTGCTAATTTGCATGATTTCCAACCCTGTACATCAATGTATGTTTCCTAACAATATCTAGCATTTGAAACATCCTTCTCTCTTAACCCCTCACTTATCCGCTGCTTCTCATTTTTCACATCAAGTTCAAAATGTCTCCTCTACAATGCTTTCCTGAAATATCCCTACTCAACTTGCAACCTGTCTTTGGTTAGCTTTTATTTTCTATTAATTCTGTCACTTTGTGTATTGCTTCTCAGATCTCCAGTTTCGTATATTTGTAATATGTTCCTAACCGGACTGCAAGTTTAAAATCACTGGTGTTTGGTTTCTCCAAGTATTTAATTGAGTATTAATAATAATAAATACTCACTGAACTGGTCCTTATTTATGAAGCAGGGATCAGATCCAAAGCATGATTTCACTAGCTTAGTGGATCATCATTATGCCCCCTGGGTGGCATTCATGAGCACCTATAATGTGTTTTGTATTCTAATACATAGTCTGGTATCATCTTCTCAGTAACCCAGTGACATAGATACCATTGCAATTTCCAGTGAGCAAATGACGTATGTAATGGTCAGTACTTTTGTCCAGAAGTACGGCGCTGACTAGGGTGGGATTTGGACTGGGGGAGTCTCACTCCAGAGCTCTATCTACTTTATGTCCAGACTTTGGTACTGCTTGGTCTTGAAGTTTCAGAGCTGGGGTGTGGGAGAGAAGACAAGAGTAATGATGGCAAGAATGAGGAAAGTGGAGTGGGGTAGCTGGTGGAAGTCTTTTTATTCCCCAGTCTTCCAGTAACCCCGAACACCTTGAATAAGTTCTACCAAAAGTCATGAAATGATTAAGACCAGAGTTCTTACAGAAACTGTGAAGTGGCTAAGTAGCTCCAGAAGATGCAGAAATCTTGGTAGGGGACATAGATCTCAAAAGGAAATAGATACCTCAGCTAATTCTGAACCAAAGTTACTATTTTGGCCACTAATTTCTAAAACGAAAAGAAAAGAAACAACAAAAAAGCATATATCACTTTGAACTAAAATGATTCCACTCAATGTCAAGTAAAACCCAGTTGAGATTCACTAGGGTTTTGGGATCATCCCAAGCCTTCTCTGGATACTGTCAGTGCTGTGCCATCACCGTGGGGACAGCTCTTAGCCCTGAGATGCTGTCAAGAGGGGAAACCTCTGCTTCTTTGACTGTGTTGTAGCTGCTGCAGAATAGGAGGCCTAACCCTCAAAATGGCCATATGTCTCTTACTCTTTGGTTAGTACTGGTGTTAATATTGAGAATTTTGAACCACTGGACTGGCCCTGATCGTGATCATCAGATAATGATTATAAACAACTTGGGTGGAGACTATCAACTAAATATTTGATATGGTTAGTCCAAGCTTGTGCTGTTTGTCTTCTAGCAAACAAGGAGGAGGTGGTAAAATTAGCTTTTAGCTGGACTTCAGGTGGCAGAGAAGACTGGGATTGAGTGCTGCATCGGCAGTTCTGGTGGGTGCTCAGGAACGTACTAGGGGCTGACAAAATTCTGTGTGGTCCCCAAGAACAGAAGATCAGGTTAGTGGTACCCAAATCTGGCTAATTATTGGAGCTATCTTGTGGGTTAAAAAAATACAGATGCTAGACGCTGCACAAGGCCTGTGTAACTTTTTTAGCCTTGAGTGCTGCAAAGCAGCATTCAAAAAATGAAAATTCCCCACGTGATTTTGATCATCAGTTTGAGAAATAACATATTTGAGGGAGTATTCCATTATTGTTCTTTCCTTTTTCTTGAGACTTCTTACTCATTTCCTGGTTGAGAACTGGTTCTTCATTACAAAGATCAATTATCTGAGCAAAGGGATAAGTGGATAGAACATTCAGAAGGATTTATGCCATCCTTTGTGTGTGTGTGTGTGTGTGTGTGTGTGTGTGTGTTTGAAATGACTTCATAATTAAGCCCAACAAAAATGTGCTATTTTATTTTTTAAAATATTTTTATTTATTTCTAGGAGAGAGAGAGAGAGACAGCGTGAGCAGGGGAGTGTCAGAGAGAGAGGCAGACACAGACTCTGAAATAGGCTCCAGGCTCTGAGCTGACAGTCAGCACAGAGCCCGACGCGGGCTCGAACCCATGAACCACGAGATCATGACCTAAGCGAAAGTTGGATGCTTAACCGACTAAGCCACCCAGTCGCCCCAAAAATGTGCTATTTTAAATCTTGGTTTCATTATGTGTTAACTGATAATGGTTATAATAAAAGTGACCATACATGTAAACCCCACAGACTCAACTGTAAATCACTGCCCAGTCCATAGCTGTTGTAGGCAGACTTTTGCCTAATCCTACAAGAGAGTTATGATTTACTCTCTTCTGAACTTTTAGTCTCTCATAGACTTCCCAACAATAGAAAAAAAACCAGCACAATGCCCTTAATGACAACTTCCCTTTTCTCAGGCTTTCTATTGTAGGGCAGTGGAATCAACTCCATAGATTGGCCAGTGGGAAGTCTATAGTGAAACCAGAGTTGTGGCTGTATGTTTGCTTGGGGATTACCTCAATAAACTCTGGGAAATAGAACTCTTTCTGCAGAAGAATCAATAATACTTACCTGGCTTGGAGCCAGTTCTGAAACAAAGGACTATGTCACTGGTTATAGTTCTATTTCTAAACTAAGGGATGCAGAGTGCTCTTAATTGTCAGAACCTGACAAAAATAAATATGGTGATTAACCCATTGTGTTTATCAGAGACTTCAAAGCATAAAACCAGTGTTGGAGATTCTGATTTGCTATACAAATAAACTAAAAAACAATAAAATAAAATCAAAGCTGCAGTTCCCAATCAGGTGTTTCAAAAATAAATAATGAGTAGAAAAAAGAGACTTTGGTTAAAAATTTTTTTTTAATTTTTTTTTTAATGTTTTATTTATTTCTAGGAGAGAGAGACAGCGTGAGCAGGGGAGGGTCAGAGAGAGAGGGAGTAACAGACTGAAACAGGCTCCAGGCTCTGAGCTGGCAGTCAGCACAGAGCCCGACGCGGGGTTCAAACCCACGAACTGTGAGATCATGACCTAAGCGAAAGTCGGACGCTTAACCGACTAAGCCACCCAGGCGCCCCGTAAAAAATTTTTTAAATCCTAAGAAGTATATGACTTCTATGAAAAGACCAAATAATAAATTATTTAATGTTTCTTGGGAGCCAAAACATTTTAAAGAGTGGGCATAGGAAGGTATAAAAGGAAATAATAAAATGTAGAAAGAGAAATCTTGCTTCAAGGTATTCACTACTCAAAAAGAAAATGAATCCCTTGTATCCCATTGTATTTTGTAAGATAGACTTGAGCATTCTTGTTTAGGATAGTGGATCACAAATGCTTAGTTTCTTAAAACTTCGCTTTTCCCCAAAACACTTGTGTATAATAGCATTTATAGTTTTATCACATAACAACTGGGCTGATGCATATTTACAAGGCCACAATTATTTTAATAGTATTTCAAATCACTGGTGTTTGATAAAACAGAGAAGTATAGATAAGCTACATATGATTAAAAATAGTAGCCACTCTATGTGCAAGAAAATTTGTACACTCTACAGACAAGGTTTGAGGATGTGTGCTATCAAAATATGGATTCTTCCGTCCCCTTTATATACCTCCAAATTTCCAGGTGATCCATGGCCCACATATCTGGCATCACTACGTTACAGAGTGAAAGCAAGAATAGTGGATGATTTATGAACCTTTTCCTGAGACACACTGTCAAACGTCTCTTGGCTGAAATGTATTCTCTCCTACCTGTGTCTGGATTGACCACTGCATGCATCTGGTAGAGGGCGTCTTGTTGATTGCAATCCTTAGCAATTCTAATACGTGATTCCACAGTATGAAGTGGGACTAGAAAAAGAGAACCAGGGGAGAGCGTCCAGGTTCTAGTGTTGGATTGGGACCTGGGGTTAATCATTTTGTCTCCCTTTTTATGTGCAACATAAAGACTGTAATGCTCCTGTTATTAACCCAGCTCACAAGGGACCAAGAGGAATACAGTTAATAAGAAGGAACAATCTGAAAGCTTTGGCTGAAAGGTATTATTTAAGCCACAAGAGAAAACTGTCCAATTATGGATAAGGAAGTAGAACTGATGTAAACATGTGAGTTTTTTTCCATTTATGTAAATTAATGGTAAGAGGTCTAGAACTACAATTTTCTTACTTACATTTTATTCTCTTGCTGGTAGATAGAAATAAAGGCATCCAGCTGTAAAAGAAAGTTGGGGATAGTGGGCCTGAAATAGCTATTCTTCTTGTTTCCCTTGTCCTGTAGCTTGTCGGGTCTGTAATTCGTGCTGCACGTTCTGGGTTCTGGCAGAGCCCCACCCCCGGCTCCCACCCGCTTCTGCCCTGTCCACAACCCCCCCTCCCTGCCCATGCCAAGCAATACCCAGTACTCAGTGTGGTGTAAAGATCCTTTGGAAGTTGTTTAGATGAACACATAATAATTTTTCACACATTCAAAATACTGTTTATTCCTTGAACTCACAAGAGAGAAACTCTAATCGTGGCAATATTAAGTACTATAATGAACCACAGGGTAGCAGATGGACCCTGGGGTAAACCATTTCTGTACTATTGATTTACTTATTTGGTTTTCTTGTAAAACGTCCATGACCTATAAAACTGCTGCAGAATACAAATACAAGTTTCCAAGCCAAGTCAAACTTTAAGATTCTTTCTTTAAAACAATCTGAGGGTTTTCTGGAAAGCAAAAAGAAGGCTGGTTAGTGCCCCGGGCCCTGGAAATCTGACTTTTGCAGTTTGATCAGGTTTGTGATGATGAATTATCCATAGAGAGTACCACAACTTCTTGTTTTTATAAGTTTATTTTTTTTAATTTTGAGAGACAGAGAGATTGAGAGAGAGAGAGAGATGGAGAGGGAGAAAGAGAGAGAGGGGGAGAGGAAGAGAGGGGGGGTGGGGGGGAGAGAGGCAGAGAGAGAAAATTCCAAGCAGGCTCCTCGCTGTCATCGCAGAACCTGACACGGGGTCTGCCTTGAGATTGTGACCTGAGCCGAGTCATCTGAGTTGAGCGCCTAACTCACTGAGCCACCCAGAGGCCTCAAGAGTACCACAGCTTCTATCAGGATACCACCAGTAGGATTTCATTTCCAGAAGCTTCTATTTAGAGCTCAATATGTGTTTGGTATTCTGTTTAAACTATCATGACATGAGGGTATTAAGATACGATTTATATCCTGAAGAATTACGTGATATTTATAATATTTTTTTATCATTTCTTAGAGTTCAGAGAAGACATATAAACAACATCAGATGCGAACTTAATGCCCTAGGGACCATGTAGACTATGTCATTGTGTGGGGGCTATTATAAGACCTTAGGGAGCAGTGGAGACTGCAGCCAACTGGGAATGTATTACCCTCTTAAGTTCGATTTCACATTAAAAAAGCCTGCTCTATTGTTCAAATGAAATATTTATGTGGACTGTATTTACCCACACACTTTTCATATACACACACTCTCATTTGAGCTTTGACAACTATTTGAAGTTGACTTTATTGACAGTAGTTTGCAGATGAAGAGACAGAAGCACTGTGAGACAAAAGTCTTGGACAATGTAACTTAGCTAATAACTGGGAAAGCAGGGATAAGAAACTGAAGTTTAATGGACCCATGCCCAGTTGCTTTTTATTAAAAACTTGTAGGGGCGCCTGGGTGGCTTAGTCGGTTAAGCGTCCGACTTTCGCTTAGGTCATGATCTCGCAGTTCATGGGTTCGAGCCCCGCATCGGGCTCTGTGCTGACTGCCAGCTCGGAGCCTGGAGCCTATTTCAGAATCTGTATATCCCTCTCTCTCTGACCCTCCCCTGCTCATGCTGTCTCTCTCTCTCTCTCTCCTAGAAATAAATAAAAATATTAAAAAAAAAACTTGTGGTCAGGAAGAGGCAGAAATGGCTAACAATTTTGGTATTTACTCTTCTAAGTTATCATCCAAGGGCTCCTCCTCTGCTTCTGATAGCCACTCTCGCCATATTTTCACGCAATAAAGATTGCAGTGTGTATGTGTAATACCCTACAGTTAACATGCTTCATGTGTGTCAGAGGTCTCTGAGTTGCTTTGATACATTAATTTGCTCTCTGAAGATGAGAAGTCGCTGAGGGAAATAGCTTGATGTAAAGGGGAGCTGCTGCCTTCTGAGCAGGTGCCCTATCCACAATGAACCCAACACAGAGCTTCAGGCCACACTAGGGCTGTCTGGGTAGGGTGCTTCAGAGGATGGATACAAATCAGAGACTCGAGGTGCTATCTCTAGGCCACATTCAAGTGCCAAAATATGGGCTTCTGAGTCACAAGGAATTGTATACAAAATATCTTCTCCTGGGCAACCTTGAGCAACTAGTTAAACCTCAATATCAATTTTGTTTGGAAATGGAGAAAAAAATGATCACGGGGACCAAGTAAGTAAATATATCTAAACCATGTGTTAAGGCCACAGTTACTGAATAGTAGGTGTTCAGTAAAGAGTGGTTCTCATCTCTCCCTCTTTCTTTCCCCTTGTGCCCAGTGGAGGAGGCTGTGGCCACGTTGATTGAAGAAGCAGTTGGGAGAGGATGTGTTCTGAGCGCTAGAAGACCACAGTCCTCATTGGCACAACCAGTACAGTGTTGATAGGGGCAATATCTGCCTTGGGACACTCCAAATATTTTGTCACTCTTAAGGGACAGTGAACAGGAAATAAGTTATGCAAAACAAAGTGAAATTTCTGGAAGCTGCTGGCATAAAAGCTCTTGAAGGGGTCACATGCAGATTAGCATAATTTTTATTACATGTTCTATTTTTGTCCTGTGAGATACTTATTTGGATTTCATTGTGCCCATTGTGAGGCTTTTGTTCTGAGGCTGTGAGTTTAATTATTTAGTTATTTATGAGTGCATCTGGTCATAAGTGCCACAGTTTTATTTCAGTGACAAATTTATGGTCAGTGAATTTTAGTAATTAATGAATAAATTATTTCTCCTTCATAAATGCCTCTGCAATTTGTGATTTCCATAACAATTCATAATACTTAAGAAAGGTTCTTTATTAGTTGAAAAATCCAGTGCTAATGGAATCAGGAGAGGGAGATTTTAAATTGCTTTAATTAACTGTGTTAATTAATATCTAACATGTGTAAGATATTGGATTGACTTTGGTTGACTCAATTAGAAATTAGTTGCCTAAAATCTGCCTAATATATAAATGTACTTTGTTAAAAGAAGTAAATGACAGGAATAAAGGACTTCCTCATTTATAATCTTTGATTCCTGGCTTACCCCTGAAATTTGCCAGAAAAAAAAATCAGCACATGCAAACAAATGCACATTTTGACTTTCCAAAAAAGAAAACCTGAAAGCCACTTTGAGATGTGATTTCAAGGAATTAGGGAAGCTTATGAGAGTTAGTATGTTTCAAATCTTTTTCAAGAAAATCAACACAAAAAATTTAAATAAACCTTATTCTCCACAAATCACTGCACCAAGTGGACTGGGGCAAAAAATGATAAATAAGAATAATCCCTACCCCCATAGAGCTCACAGTTGAGTGAATATGGAAGACACACAGTTATTGAAATGGGGAAGCATTTGGATAGGGAGGAAATGCCGAGTATGGGATGCAGAAGAAAGGTACACCGCCCAACAGACTGTTTCCTTGAGGATGACAAAGACATATTTTTAGAATCTCCCAGGGCTAGCATATGGTTTTTCAGTGGAAAACACCAAGAATTATTGTTGATTTCTGTTTTTCCTCACAGCCACACCTATTTCATCAATAATTCCTATCAGCTCTACTTTCAAGATATGTATCAAATCTGGACACTTACCACTTCTACAAATACCCCATAGTTCAAGCCCCTTCCCAGACTCCCTGTTTCCACCTTGACACTCTCCAGTCAATTCTTCACCCAGTAGCCAGAGCATTTCCTTCTCTGATCTAGTCACATGGGCTTCTTGTGTCTCCAACATGCTGACTTATTGCTGGCCCAGGACCTTTGCACTTGCTGAGATTATTCCCACTGTTGGAATAATTTTCCTTCATACCCTGAGGCCTCATTTATTCCCTCATTCAGGTCTCTGTTCAAATGTTACCTCCTTACAGAGACATATCCGACTACCCTATTTAAAATAACCTCCTGGCACTTGTTGGGGTGAGCACTGGGTGTTATACGGAAACCAACTTGACAATAAACTATATTAAATTTAAAAAAAACCCTCTTCCTATGCCCCACTGACATGATTTTTTTTCAGTCATTATCAATAAAGGTTCAAGCAGAGAAATACACATGATATCTACATGTGTTGCCAGAGTTTGATGTTCATACTACCTTAGTCAGGAGAGGAAGGTAGATGTGGAGTAGACAGATCAAGGGCTGCCTCGGACCCCACAAGGACAGACTGAAACCTGTGTCTATTTTTTGGCCTCCGACCGTGTTGACAAGGATATCCTGCAGAAACCAAAGCCTTTCATCAGGGAGCTATACACACACCTAGCCCAGGAGGCAACCTGGCCCAGGAATCAAAGAAGCAGATGGAGGGTCAGAAAAGGTAGTCCCAGCTACTGCTTCATGCCAGGGGGCACTCAGCAGATCACCAACAATATGTGTGAGCTACACAGGAAAGGCTGCTGGTCCCCTTCAGCTCTCTATACCTCCCAAGGCTCCTCCTCTGGTCTCACAGGAAAGACAGGAGAAGTGGAAATCTGGCAAATGTAGTGCAGCCCAGCCAAATAGACACATAACCAACGCACTCCATTATCTATAGTACTGTACATTGTGCTGTATATTTATTTGTTCCATGAAAACAGGTCTTTTTTTCCTTGTTTTCAATAGAGCAGTGCTTGGCACATAGTTGATACTCAATAAATATTTATAGATTGAGCATAAATCTATTTAAGCATCTAAGGGTGAATTTACAGGTGAACATATAGTCAATATACTCCTGGGTCTAAGGACAGGAGGTAAGGGTCAAATGAAGAGGTCGGGAGAGCAGGCTAACTAAACTGGTGACTGATTTATTGAGCAAGCTGGACTTCATGTGGAGACCATGAGCAGGAAGCAAATCCATTTTTCTCCCTGCTGCTTCTAACACACTCTGGGCTCAGACTTTTCCACTCCTGTACAAAACTTTAGGCAGCACCCATAGAATTTATGAACTTTGCAGTTACCTTGGGATCATTTGACCAAGGTCTGTCTGATAGAATATGGACCGAAGTGATGCCTGCCAGCTCCAGGCTTGGCTCATAGAAAGCTCTTGTGCATGACCCTTATCTCTTCTCTCTCCCTCTACTCCAGTACCCAGAGATGTTACACTGAAGACAGCGGTATGGCACTTTAAGACTGAAGAAGTCTGGGTGCCTGGGTCTCCCTATTGTCCACTCCTTCTTGCTCTCCACTCCTCACCCTGCCCCACTGACTGGTGTGAGACTGGGGCACAGGAGAGAAATAAACTCTCATGTTAAGTCACTCAGAATGTGGGCTTTTGGTTATATAAGCCAGTGTTGCTTATCCTGTCAGAAAAGCAAGCACAGTGGCTCATGCTAAATCTGTTCAGTGTCTTTGTCTGTTGCCCCGGTCCTCTTCTCTTCAACACCAGAACTCAGAGGGGTCCAAGTACCTAATAACCAGAGCTCAGACACTAGAACCAAGAGCTGAGGCACAGGCTCCTGAGTGTCCATCAAATCACAGATCCTAGTCAGTGTGTGTGTGTGTGTGTGTGTGTGTGTGTGCACGTGTGTGGGTCCTTGAAAAAACAGTGCGTCTTTGATGGGGAGTTGGGGGAGGAAGAACTGTAAATTCTGAAAGGCTGGGCTTGGCTGGAGAAAAGGGGACAGAACTGAGGTGGCAAATCCCATCACATAAGCTTCCATATCTTGTATAAACTATGATGGAGGGTGAAGAGTTGATGAGACAGAAAACAGATACCTTTGTGGTTTTGAAAAAGAATTGCCACAAGGAATGTGGTGTAGAAAATGAGTGGATCTGGAGAGGCAAGCTCAGAGGATGTGAGAGTTAAATTGTGAGATAAAAGTTGTTGTTTTTTTTTAATTTAAATCAGTGGATACAGAGAAAGAGATAGAGCAAGAGATGCTTTGAGGGAAATAAAACAACTAAAGCTGGAGACAGTAAACTTTAGGGATGGGAGGGAGATGAGTCAAAGTAATTCAGAAATTTCAAGGCTCCAAGATTTGGTAAAATGAATAGTAGTGTCATTGGCAGTGACAGGAAATATTTGGGGAGAGGGATCATTTTTCATGGAAATGTGATGAATTTTGTTTTGAATACGTTGCGTGGCAGTGACTTTGAGACACCCAGAAACGTCCAGTAATCAGTTGATAAAGTACTTCTCAATCAGGCCAGCTTTCTTTTTTCTTGCAAGTATGGAATAATTAGGCTTCTGATGATTGGTGTCTTTAAAATAAATTTTGGGGTTTCAAACACGAAGTCAAAATAATAGTTTTCATTGCACTGGATATATATCTTGAGATGACAAGAGATATTTAATTCCTCTACCATTTTGTTATCTCTTGTTCTATCTCCCATGCCACCACAATAATTAAGGAGTCTACACTTTGTTCATGTTGCTAATATATTTATAAGCGTGCCCCATCTGCTCTTTCATGCCCTTGCTAGTTGCAATTTATTTTCTGACTTGACTTTTCTGACTTGGCCTTTGCATGTGTCAAATTGTCTTATACACGTCCTTGATCTTTTGCCCTGCTAACATTTTGCATGTGATTACATTTCAGAGTTTGGAATCTTCAATCATGCAGTAAACAGAGATGCTGCATTAATTTTAAATTCAAGAGATTGAAAAAGAGGTCAACTTGGAGCTAGACACAAACCGAATTTCTGTAAGAGGCAGCATGCCTTAAGAGCCTGCATTTCAGCCAGATGATTGGTGAATGACCCTTGTGGCTGATATATGGGGAGAGAGACAAATGATTTGGAGGTGACAGCCGAGTTAGTGCATCACTGTTGGTCAGTTTCCTGTTCCCCTTGGAGACCTAATGCTAAAAAATATCAAGGACTGTTAAGCCAGAATGACATGGGGGTTTGAGTACCTGTGGGATCCCCAGGTCGTGCCAGGAGAACGTCTTTCCTGATGAGTCAGTTAGTGCCTTTTCATTTCCCTACATATGGCAGGAATATTTGGAAACAGCTCCCTTCTCTCTCTGAAGCTGTCATACAGCCGGTCTCACTGGCCGGTTCTTACTTCCCTTCAATGCCTTTTGCATACACAGTATAGATCCAACTGTCTTACCTGTCACTGAGTGTGGTGATTGTCAGGGAGATGGGGAAATATCTCTCTGACAGATATATTTGACATGCTTATTCAAATCATGCCCTCTGTCCACTGATGCTTGTGGAAGGACCTCTTGCTGTCGCAAAGGCTGGCGTCTTTGCTTCTGCATGGGAGGCAGAGGTGTGTTTTTCCCTCATGTCCCCATTTCAGATCTTGTCAAACCAGATGTAGAGATGAAAAATTTCTTTTTTCTCACGTCTCAGGCCAACTCTGTGTAATGATAATTCTATTGCCTTGGATTGTATAGATTTTTTTTTTAAAAAAGAGATAAAATAATGATGAGTACTAATTAGCATTGGATGAAATAATATACGTCTGCACTGAGAACTGAGCTGTGCACAAATAAGTGTGCAATAAGGTTTTTCAGTTTATCTCTGTGGACAGAGAGTGCATCAGAATAAGAAGGGTGTTTCAAAACTACCTACCGAGGTTACATTTTTATCACCTCCATGACAAGCAATGACTGATGATACAGCTAAAAATTCACTGTGAATTTGACCAGCAGAGAGGAGAAAAAGGTTGAGCACCAAGTCCTGTGTGATTGATTAGAATAAGGAGGAGAATCATTGTTCAGTCTGAGTCTTTACTGATAGCAGATCAGAAGCTGAATATGAAAACCAGAACAAACACACTCCTATAGCTCAACATTAACTTAGAATTAGATTAGACTTCTTTGTGCCTGCGGTTTAATAAGATTTGAAAATCATGTAGCAATTATGCATGTTTTGATGATTCAGATTATGGAGGGGAGCTCTGAATCTGGAGAATTGGATTGCCCATGGTCTATGTAGTGTAACAGCAAAAACCTAGGCTTCATAGACACAAGAGTCTGAGTTTGATTTCTTGACTGGCCACTTGACCTTCAGTGAGTTTCTTAACTTTGCTTAGCCTTGGTTTCTTATTTGCAAAATCAGGAGGTTAATACCTGTCATTCAAGTTTGTGGTAAACGCTAAGTAAACTAATCTGCCAAACAGCATCAGGCATGTTGAAATCACTGAAGGAATGGGGCTGCTAGTATCATATATTCTTAGAAAAGAGAGAGTTAGAAATAAAATCTGTAGCTGCATTCTAGAAAACAGCATTTGTGTGTGTGTGTATGTGTATTTTACATCATATAGCTCCTAAATCAAGTTCCCCATTAAGAAAACTAGCATCGGGGCGCCTGGGTGGCTTAGTCGGTTAAGCGTCCGACTTTCGCTTAGGTCATGATCTCGTGGTTCGTGGGTTCGAGCCCCGCGTCGGGCTCTGTGCTGACTGCCAGCTCAGAGCCTGGAGCCTGTTTCAGTCTGTGACTCCCTCTCTCTCTGACCCTCCCCTGCTCACGCTGTCTCTCTCTCTCTCCTAGAAATAAATAAAACTTAAAAAAGAAAAGAAAAGAAAAAAACTAGCATCTATAGAGAGTTTGCACACATTTTCAAATCTGCCACTCAGGACAAAAAAGAGGGATCCAGTGTTATAATCCAGCTGGAATGGTAGGGGACATTGACTTTGAGAGGTTAAATGACTTGCTCAGTAATGCTAATAAGAAATAGAGTTGGGACTGAATCCAAACTTAAGGTTCTCCTGCTCCAAGCCACTCCAGTTTTATTCTTTTATAACCAAGATTTCATGGGTCACCATTTCCTTCACTCTCTAATTGAAGGGGCAGTATTAGTGCTCCCCAAACACATGCTCTTTCTTATTCTATATACATCCATATACTTCTGATACCGTAATGTACCTGGTATATTGAATCCATTGAACTGTATAGGGTACCAATGGAAAATAAATTTATCATTTTCATTATTGTCCTTTCAAACATTCTGGATATTTGATTTCTGTAACTAGAATGAAATCATAACCAGCTTTTGATGACTCCAGGCAATCTTAGATAATAAAATGTCAACTGACCTTCCAATCATGACAACTGGTACTTGACTAGCTCTTCTCACATAAACAGCTATCAAGCTAGGCAAATATATATGGAGCAACGGTTTTAGATGATGGACAATAGGTAGTAGTAGACTGCAATCTCTATGAGAAGGAAAACACATGAACCCATGACAATCCCCAGATCTCTGACTGGAGGCACTTTTAGACCATGGCACCGGAATCTGAAATCCAAGCAAAGCACAACAATCTCCCTGCTTTGAGGTGGCAGAGTTTGGGGCTGCTAAGGTCAGGACTTGCAGGGATGAGTACCCGAAAGGGGGAAGCGGGGCAGAAAGAGAGCTTCATAAATCTGCACAGGGAGCCCTTGAATCTTTGGCCAAACACCAAGCTGCATGTGTAGAGAGAAACTCTGCGAGGCCTGGCAGCAAACAGCTACTTAGGGAACTAGGAACTGACTTGAAATTTTGGAGATCACAGAGTTCAGGGTAGCATTAAAATTCAGATCCATCAAAACAGAGAGAGATCTTGCTGAAACTTCAGGCATTTAACTGAAACTCCAGAAAGGCCACAACTCAGATACGCGGCTGCTCTAGCTTATGAAAAGAAGTAAGAAAATATGCTTTACAGTCATTAGATAAAATAATCAATGGAAACAGACCCAGAGGTTACAGAGACATTAAAATCAGCAGAAAAGAATTTAAATAGCTATTAGAAATATATTCAATGAGTTAAAGAAAATATTGTCTTAATTGGTGAAGAGTTGGGTAATCTCAGCAGAGAAACTGGAATTATAAAACAAGAACTAAATGGAATTGAAAAACATTATGTACATGAAATGGAAAATTACCTGGATGAGTTTAACAGAAGACTGAATATTGTAGGAGAAGAGATAAGTAAACTATCCAAATTGACTCAGAGGAAAAGAGCCTGAAGAAAAGAAATGGCCTCAGAGATCTGTGGGACAACATCAATCAGTGTAACTTATGTATAACTGAAATCCCTGAAGTAAGGAATAGTGAGAGTAAAAAAAAAGAAAAAAGAAAAAAGAAAGATTGCCAAAAAATTTCAAGTTTAACCCCAAAATTTGGGAACAAGCATTCCTAAAACTTTTTCAACACAGTATTGGAGGTATACAGCATAATAAAGTATAACATAGCAAGGTTTCAGGATTCAAGATCACTGCATAAAAACAGTTGCATTCTCAAATGCAATATAGCAAAAAAAAATTGGAAAATGATTAAAAGTCAATTCCACTGCCAATAGCATCAAAAATTATAAAATACCTAGGAATAGTTTAATGAAAGATGTGTAAATTCTCTATGTGAAACATGACAAAACAATGCTGAGAATATAGAAAGACCTAAACACATGGAGAAAAATACCACTTATGGATTGAAAGTATTACCACATTCAAAATACATGTAGAGATTTAATAGTATTAAGAAATCAACTCTTCCCAAATTGTTCTATGGATTCAATATGATGCCACTTATAATCCAAGCAGGTATGAAAATATAGACTTAGAGTAGTCAAAACAGTTTAAAAAATAAGGAACCTACACTACTCAATTTCAAGGTTTATTTTAAATTATAATAATCAAGATATTATTATTGATGTAAGCATAGGTGAACAGATCAATAATACAATGAAAAGTGTGTGAATAGATCCCACGTATATGATGTTATATTTTTAAAGAGGATGACAAATTCTCAGATACACCTCCAATCAGGATGTGGGGGTCTCTTGAACCTGGATGGGTCTGTGACTGCTTTGACCAAAAGAATATGATGGAACTCTCATTTCTGAGAGTAGGCCATGAAAGGTTATGCACATTCTTCAGTTTCTCTTGGGACATTTCTTTTGGGAGAAGCCAGTCATTGTGTAAGATTGATTACCTGGTGATTGCCATACTGGAGAGGTCAGGTGTAGATATTTTAATCGATACCCTCAGCCGAGATCACAGTAGACCTCCAGCACACCAGTCACGTGAGTGCGCTCCATCTAACATCCAGCTAATTGAGCCCTCAGATTGCTGTGGTCCCAGGCAACATCTCCGTGTATTCAATTGAGAAACTCCCAAGGTTAAGAGCTGCCAGCAGAGCCTTTCTCAAATTCCTGACCCACAAAATAGTGACCGAAATGAAAGACCTGTTCTAAGCTACTCATTTCTGTGTAGCCACCAGAATTGGATAATTTAATGGGCAAATGAGAATCTTTTCAAGAAATGGTGCAGGAACAACTGGATATCTCTATGCAAAAAAAGAGCTTCAATCCATACTTCACACCATACATAAAACATTAGTTTAAATTGGAGGACAGACTCTAATGTAAAAGGAAAACATATAGAGCTTCTAGTTAAACACATTGAACTATAATTATTCAATGGCATATACTCAGCAGTAAGAAAGAAAAATAACCCACTGATACATGCAACATCATGGATGTGCCTCATAAACATCATTCTGAGCAAAATAAGCCAGACTGAAACAGCACATACTATATGTATCCATCTACAGGAAGTTCTAGGACAGGTAAAACTAATCTATAGTGATCGTGAACAGTAGTTGTCTCTGCACGGGGGTGAAATTCTGGCACGGGTGCCCTCTGCCCATGGCAGGTCTCTGACGCTGATTCTTTTCTTTCAGGTGCTTTAGTGCCTTCCTGGGTTCTCTAGTTGTAATTCTCATAATTTGAGTCTTAACCTCTGTATATCCAACAGCTCATCCTATGCTGATTCTCACTTCTAGTTCTGTCATACACTTGGGGAATTGCCTGGGCAAATTCCACTGCATTGGAGCGCTGGGCCAGTTTCCTTCCCACCGTGGCCCATATCTCACCAGTAAAACACTCACAAAGCCTTGTCCCACCATGAACTGTCTCTTGTTTCCAGTATAGGGTTTTACTCTGTAGTTACGGGCTTCAGCTTTTTGCCTTGGACTTCTAGCATTGTTCTGACATCTGTCTTTGGACTTCATATATGCCAAGCAATCAAAGTTAGATGCTCTTAGCCATTCGCTAAATGCTTCTGTTACTTGCCCTTTTCTCCTCCCTAGGAAGGGAAGAGAAAATATAATCCTCCAGAACTTGTAATTTTTTCCAGTAATTTTTCTCTGCAGTCCCTTTAACTTTCATCTTTTTATACCTCAAGAGATTTGATGAAAAATCATGGCAACACTGATTTCTTATCATTCACTTTGCAAGTTCTGCAGAGCCGACGCGCCCTGCACTTTGTATTGCAGGGGTACTTGGTACCTATTGTTTCCTTTCTCCAGCTTTAGACTAAGGCATAAAGAGTCCAATTTTAACATCTTGTTACAGAAAGGGGTCATTTCAATGCCCTGGAAACTGACCTTTAGCTGACATTCTTGGTGTTCCAAAGCAGAGCACTTTTACTAAATTACTGGCTGCAGAGAATCTGTCAGAAGATTCAGTTTGTCCACAATTAACATTAATGTCAAGTGTGACAGCTAATTCTATGATGCTTTCAACAGTGAAAATTCTTTTGTCTCACCAGTCTTTCTGCTACCCACAAATAAAAAAAGCTGACAGTCAGTAGATATAACTAGTTCTTCTCTTCCACTGATTAATTCTGTGTTCTCGCTTTAGAATTTTATTTTTAAATTATAAAAATCAATGCAGTCAATACTATCATGGGAATAGTCATAGTCTCATTGCCATTAAAAGAAAGTTTTAGTTTCTTTTTTGTTTTTTAAAGCTTTATTGAGGTATAATTGATACACAAATACCCACATATGTAATGTATACATCTTGATAAATTTGGACATGTGCATATATCTGTGATACCATCACCACAACATCACCACACCTAGATACTAGGAGTTTCTGTCACCTCCAAAAATGTTCTTATATTATTGTGTGTGTGTGTGTGTGTGTGTGTATGGAGAGTGTGATGTGAAGAACACTTAATGTGGAATGTATCCTCATATTTTATAGTGCACATACCGTATTGTTAACAAAGGGTACCATGTTACACTGCAAATATCTGGAACTTATTTACTTTGTATAACTGAAACTTTATACACATTGATAAATAATTCCCCATTTCCTCCTTCCCCCAACACCTGGAAAATATTATTCTATTTTCTGCTTCTATGAGTTAAAACTTCTGTCAACTACTATTGGACCTGCAGCATCTGCTGCGATGACAAATACCTGGGACTGAAGTAACATGACCTCCTTGTTAACAAGTAATGCCAAACAAGATGATTTAGTCATGGATTTCCTGATAAAAATAGTAACTAGAGTGAAAAGCCAACCAGAACCCGAGACTGTGTTTGTGAAGAACAGATTTTCTACTGGAAAGTGAAATTTGCTTCCTCTTCTTTCTTTATTTTTATTGATCTCTAAATATCATGTTTAGTCACAAAATTGGTTCTCTCTTAAGATCTAGTAATTTCCATCCTGAAGATGGTGATACAAAACTGGGATGTCCCTTTTCCCCTTTTGGCTTGTCCCAAAGCTGCAACGATGATAAATGGAGACATAATATCTGTCTCCAATAGAAAAGAGAGAGCATAAATTTGGAACAACAAAACAGGGGAAGTATTATAACAGTGGTGGTGATCCAACCACCCAGGGGGAGGGTGTCGAATCAAAGAGATGTCCATGTGAGTAGATCCCAGAACCCTGTGTACTTTTCTAAGGTAGAGTTTCACCCAGACGATAAAGCTCTTGCAGGAAATTGGGAACAAGGTTCACTGGCTGGCACAGAGGCTTCCCCTCTGCTTGGCATTGTTCTGAGAAATGAAGAAGACTGAAGGAGGAATTACATAGGTAAAACAATTTGCAAGAAGCCGTCTGTCCTTGTGGTCATGGGTGGAACTCTGGGAGTCTTTACGTTACAGACCTTTCTACAGTGATGAACTCCACAGCTAGGGAAAAGTGAATTCTCAAAAAATTCATGGATACTCCCACGGGACCCTAGGAACCATGTCCTGGCTCCTTCCCCACACGACCCTCATGCATATAATTTGTTCATGAAAAACTTACCTGATTCCAATGATGGAACAAAATCATAAATACATACAGCTCTTAATACAAAGAAGAAGAAA
The DNA here is from genome assembly GCF_003009895.1 of Hyaena hyaena. Taxonomy (NCBI): domain Eukaryota; kingdom Metazoa; phylum Chordata; class Mammalia; order Carnivora; family Hyaenidae; genus Hyaena; species Hyaena hyaena. The sequence goes on along the minus strand of NW_024081709.1, from coordinate 185,870 downwards.
AGGAAACTAAGTTGCTGATAGTGAATGCTCACCAGAAATACATTGCAGATGAATATTGTACCAAGATATCTCACCAGTCATTAAAAAAAATTAAGAGGCCATTTCTCTAATACAGAAAAGAGATAAAGCAGAAATATAAGGTGTCAAGGGGAGCTGGTTAGAGAGTAGAAAGATAAACTGTGAGCTAGCAGAGTTCAGGAAAAAGTCAAGGCCAAATAGCAATAAAAAGGAAAGAAAAACTACTATAGAACTATTAACAGCAAAACAGAAACCAGACATTGATGAAAATATAGTAAGGAGCATGATAAAATAAGCACACTGAAATAAAAGCAAAAAGTTAGAAAGATTAGAGAAAAAATAAACAGACAAAAATTATATGCATTATATATGCATGTGTCTTAAAGAGGAAAAAATGGAGATAATGAATCAGAAAAATATTTAGGCAATTTTATGGATGAAAGAAGAACCTAAAGTTTGAAAGGGCATGCTTTTTTCTGGGAACATTTTACCCAGAATGATACATGCAAACTTCAAGTAAAAGAGAAATTCCAACAAACACAGTAATCTAGACTCAGACTTCACAGAAAATACTGGGCAGCACTTAAAAATTTCATACCCAGCCAAACTAATATGTCTATATTAATATAATGGACATTTTGCAATTGTTAGAATGCAGGGAATTTTGACCCCTTCTTTAAAAAACTGCTAAAGAATAAACCTCAGCCAATCAGGAGATAAATGGCAAATACAGAAAAATGGTGGTGTGCACTGAATCTATTTCATTGCACAAAAACAAATAGGCTACGTATATAAACCTGGTATATAAACCCTGACAAATATTAGAAAGGGGTAAAGAGACAATTTTTTATCATTTTGTTGTTTTCCTCATCCTTTACAGTGAAGCATTAAAAGATACTCTATGAAGCTGATAAAACAACTGGAAGACATGGAAAAGGGTAGGTAGCCATGGGAGTGGTATCTCCTTATGAGGAAGAATGTTTTATCACTGACATGTGTTACTGGTGCAGTGTGGGTAATAGTGACCAACTGACTTCTGGTTGGATTTATTTTTGTTTTAAAATGTTCTAGAGAGCAATGTACATTCTTACTGCTAGTACCTGGCATGGACTCTTTCACAGGCTTGTCCTTGGTAATTCTCTGGATAAAGGCACAAGTATATTTACCATTACAAAGGCGAGCACTAAAATGATAATATCATCAGCTCAATGGGGCGGCAGAGTAGAGGGAGGTGAGGGGAAAGGGAAAATATATGGGCTATTTCATCTTTGGTCAAAGCATAAAGTTAATTGGCATTGCAAAAATACACCCCTGTGGCTTTGAGCAGGCAAGGATTTATTAAATAAGGATCCCTGCAGCACACACCATAAAGCAATGATTTTTAACCTATAATAATTCTCAAAAACCTCTACTCCTTAAAAGAAACCGAGGATTAAGTGTATTATGTAAAGTCTTAGATAGGCGTGTAATCACTAGATAAAAATGCTTCCAAATTTTCAGAAAAAAATCAAATACAAAACTAAAAAAGAAGAAGTTCACACAGGGAAAACTTTTTTAAAAAGGAAAATAAAGAAAATACACTTTTTTGAAAGGTTTATTCATTTTTGAGAGAAAGATGGAGAGAGACAGTGTGAGTGATGGAGGGGCAGAGAGAGAGGGAGACACAGAATCTGAAGACATCTCCAGACTCTGAGCTGTCAGCAGAGCCCGACGTAGGGCTCCAACTCACAAACCGCGAGATCATGACCTGAGCTGAAGTCGGAAGCTTAACCGACTGAGCCATCCAGGCGCCCCAAGAAAATATACTTTTATTCTTAAGAAAATGAGATCTTTCCTTCTCTTCCAGTTGTCATGGTCTCTTTACTTCCTGACTCACTTTTCTCCTTTTGTTCTTTTTTCTCCTCCACCTCCTGGCTGCAGAAGCCATGAAAAGAAAAACCACTTTTCTCTTCTGGAAAGGCTTGTGGTTGGGGGTGTGTGCTGGTAGTAGAGCAGAGAAACACGGGCTTTTATAGTCATAACTATTATCATCAATGGTTGCCATGGCTTGGCCTACCTCTCATGACACCCCAGAGTTGGTAAGCTTTACAACGAATGCCTGGCTGTGTCACTGAAGGGTGGCTCAGCATGCCGGGAGGCAAGAGCATACAGGTTCTGGAGAACGGTCCTTCTGAATTTAAAATGTAGCTTTGCCATTCACTCTCGGTACAGCCTGCTCACTTCTCCAGCCTCGGCTTCCTCCTTTAGAGTACTGGAATTAGATACACCTCGCAGAGCTGTCACACAGGTAATAACAGGTAGCATTTATTGGACACTCACTGTGTGCCATGATTTTTAAAGCATCTTACCCTGTGTTAACTCATTGAATTCTCACACTTATTTCATGCGGCATGTGCTGCTATCATTCCCATTTTACAGATAAATAAACTGATGTATGGGAACATGGAGCTGCTCATTCAAATTCACAGAACTAGCTAATGGAGAAACTGGGATTACGAGCTCAGGAAAACTGATTCTAAGGCCTGTGCCCTTAACCTCTTCTGTCTCTTGAATTCAAAGGATTAGAGGTAAAATGTGTCCCGTGTCTCACAGCAATTAGTAGATGGTCAAAGAATAAAACTGATCCTAAGGTGAGCTGGCCTCATTGGTGTTCAGGTCAGGGAATGGCTGATTTTCAAACCACCACGAGAACCAGTTGAGATTTCAGGATAAGTGAAGAGACAGAAAGGTAGCGGACATTCTGGGTAAGTCATAGTTCACCTTTGGAGACTGGAACAATGAGCAGAAGGTTTGGAGCAGACTGTCCCTGGCAACAGCAGTGTCACTCCTAAGAAGAGAAGCTGTCAGTGTTGAGAAAGAGGCTCCTAGGAAGGAGCCCGGAATAATCTGGAGAATGGCTTTGAAGTCATTTTGTGGGGCACCAGGCAGACTGAAGGGCTTCTGTTACTCTCTGTTCAGAAATTCAAGGGGTGTTGGTCAGTTTGTCTATAATGAATGCAGTTCACAGTCACTGCTTTCAACGTGAAAGTTTCAACATTTCATCAGTGAGCCGAATAGATAAGCTTCTCTTTCGCTTCAGTAAACAGAGTGGGGGTACGCACACAAACTCACGCTCACATGCATATACTCACATTCACATGTTCACATACCTCCACGTGTGGGCGCGCGTGCACGCACAGACACACACTCATACTCATGACCTTTTCAGGTTGTGAGTCCCAAAGTCCGCCAATCTATTTAATTGACTTCTGTCTGAGGTGAAAACTCCATTGATCTGCCTGCATGGAGACCTCCGTCTCTCTGTGTGAATTCTGCCTTTCAAAGAGAGATTGCAAAGTTCTGCAGGGACCATGGGAGCTGACTTGAAACGGAAAGCAAATGTTCAGAAGAAGGGAAGTTACTAAATGCATCGCACCTTGAATGCAAAGGCCTATTTTTTGAGTTTGGAGACAGAGCCCTTGAACCCCCTCTCTCTGCCTCAGCCCAGAGCCCAGGGGCTCGCTGGCAGCACATGCATCTGGCCGATGGGAAGGGAGAAAGACCTTGGCCTTCCTGTGGCTCCACTACTTTGAAGCTTCCCGGAAGGAAAGGAACCTTTTCTAGGCCTGCAGAGGATGAGCTGTTCCGTTTGCCTCGTTCTCTGCTGCCATCCATCATCTCTTGATGTTAGGACTCTTGATTTCCAAAGTCCCAGTAACATATTTGTGTTGCTCAGGCACTATGTGCCCTACGCGGTGACAGCAGTTGTTGTACTGTTTGCCAAAAATATTTATCTCCAGTCACGCTGCCTTGCTGAGCTGGCGAAACAGATGCATTCATAATGCCTGCTTTATGCGAGGGAGGCTCTTTGCTCTTCGGCTCCCACAGAGACTAACCTGGCAGGAGTGCGAGAGGCCAGACCAGCTGAAGGGAAAGCCTCAGGGCTCGTACCCCAGCTGGCATCCCAAATGTGCAGGCAGACAGTGAGCAGAGCCACTCCTGGGCACCAAGGGGATGCAGGCTCATGACCACCTCCACTGGCCTCCGCTCCTCTGTTTTTCCTAGGACAGCGGATGGAAGATGAGTTGCTAAAAACTGTCCTGTGTTACCAGAGTCCATGGGGAAGTGCAGCATTTTGCTCTAATTACTCTGTGCACCACTGCGCTGTTTATCAGGGATGATTGGCTATTTGGATGAAACTAGATTTCAAGTGTAAAGCCACATGGGCATGAAATCATGTGCTAAGTGGGCCATGGGATTCCAGATAGACCCTGCCACCTCTGTTCATTAGGCCACCTGAGGAAGATGCTGCTGATCTTCCGAGGTTCTTTCTAGAGACTGAGCTAGAAGAAGCTCTAAAAGATAACGCTGCGGTGAAACTGAAAACCTTGGTAAGATGAGGCCAGTGGGTACCCTGCAGGGCGTGGGCCCTTCCAAATGTCTCTTTTCAGTTGGCAATATTTCTTTTTCAAGTGACGGTGAATGTATTGTGAGTGTAGGTGAAGCAGACGTGTCCTGTTTTTAAATAGCTGTGATTTAAAAAATGTAGAGATAAAGAAGGAAATGAAATAGATCAAGTAAATAAAAAATCAATCCGATGAGATTGGATGTGTTCAGAGTGCTATGTATTGCATGATTCCACTTACATGCAGTATCCATAATAGCCAAGTCCATAGAATCAGGGAGTGAAATGGTGGCTGCCAGAGCTGGGGGGAGGGAGACACGGGGAGTTGCTAAATCAAGGGGTGTAAGATTTCAGTTTGGCAAGATGAATAAGTTCTAGAGATCTGCTGTACAACGTTGTGCCCATAGTCTACCATCCTGTGTTCTACACTTAAAAACTTGGTAAGGGGACACATTTCATGTCCTTTTACTAAAATAATAAATAAAATGTAATAAAATAAAATAAAATGTAATAAAATAAAATAAAATGCAATAAAATAAAATAAATTGTACAATACAATAAAATATAAAATAAAAATCTGGGATGCCTGGGTGGCTCAGTTGGTTGAGCATCTGACTTCGGCTCAAGTCATGATCTTGAGTTTGTGAGTTTGAGCCCCACTTCAGGCTCTGTGCTGACAGCTCAGAGCTTGGAGCCTGCTTCAGAATCTGTGTCTCCCTCTCTCTCTGCCCCTCCCTTGCTCACGTTTTCTCTCTCTCTCTCTCTCTCTCTCCCTCAGAAGTAAAAAAGCTTAAAAATAAAATAATAAAATAATAAAATAAAATAATAAAATAAAAAAAGCAATCTGGGAAAAGTGCCAGAGGAACATGAGGAGAGAGGACATGAGATCAAATATGACTTCTATAACTATTGGCCTCACTGCTTTTTGGTGAGTGAGGTCTGAGTATCAGGGCTCCATGAACGTGTTGTTTGTTATCAGTGTCAGTGCAAGGAAGAGAAGGGTGACGCTGTCCTTTTCACCAGCGTATCTGACTTACCTAAAGACACTCAGTTAATATTTGTTGAAAGCACATTTCAGTGGAGTTGCCCTCTGCTGAAAATAAAAGCAGTGGATCATCTTCTCTCAAAAATTCACACGACCTCATGGATTTCTGAGTCAGCCGGGGACCGGTCCTCCCTCTGTGTCAGGGAGAAGCAACGGCAGCCACCCACTGATTTTCTGGCTCTCCGCCTATGAGCGCGGATGTTGGACTGACCTCTTCCCGCAAACTTCCAGAGTTGTTAGTCTATGCACAAGGAGGAGGGAGCTTCTCCAAGAAGATTCCTGCCCCCTTCATGAGAAGAGCCTTGAGCCAGCTTTGGTACACACTATTCAATAGCAGAGATGTTTATATCCAAGTCTCTGCAGTTTACTATATTCACATATAGAAATCAATTCATAAACTCCTTCCTTTGCGGCTTATGCAAAGGTGCTCATTCAGCAAGAAGGGCCTGGGACTCAGAAACAAAGTTTCCAACATGCATTAGCGCAGGACAAGAACCGAATGAGACACAGATGAGAACTTAGCCTGATGCCAGATTTAAAAAAATTAATACTACCTTTTAGAGTGAGGAGAAATTATTAACTAATATCAAAATCTCCTTCATACCTTGTGAAGTGCATGTTGTATAATTACGAGTAGTAAAATACACAGATCAAAGACATGGACTCAGTTATTGTCAGTCAACTTTTAGAACAGCTGAATTTAAGAAGCCCTCTTGATTTTGTTATAAACAGACCCCTGAGGCTCACGGCAGCCTGCACGGTTCTGAGTGGGCCGAGTGAGGCAAGGGAGTGTCCTTCACAGAAATTTATCTTGAAACTGCTTTTTTTTCTGGCTTAAAATGGTGCCTGTTAGTTTATGGATGGGGAAGTAAAGGCAGCGCTCTGATGCTCACCTGTTGTTTATCTGCAGTTCTTTCAGACTGATGGCAGGGTAGCAACCCTTCAGAGGTCGGTGAAGACCTTCATGGCGTTTCTGGGAGGCGGTGGAGGGAGTTTGGTTGGGGTAGGGAGGTCTTTGCTGTCTCTCAGGGGATATGGGTTTGGAGGAAGCCCGGTGGATTCTCCCTTGGCCTCTTGTACTCTGTAATTTGGTCTAAGAGGAGTCAAGTGGCAGCAACAAAAACAACATTCGGTGTTTATTAAGTGCCCACTATGTTTGAGGGGGGGCAGTGTGAAGTATTGTACCTATATTGTTACATTTTAAATGGTGACTACAACCCTATCAATTCAGTGGCACTATATTCATTGAGTGGATGGGAAAATTGAGGCATAAAGAGATTTAGAAACTTGGCCGTAGCTCGTCAGAGAGGGGTCCCCCTGGGGAGGTGTCCCAAGAGGGATGCAAGGATGCCAGCCAAGGGGATAGAAGAAACTGGAGATAAACTCTGCAGACCGTGCTGGCTCTGCACCTGCCCCGACCGTCTGCCACAGGCTGGATTTCCCAGGCACTGTGTGTGTGTGTGTGTGTGTGTGTGTGTGTGTGTGTATAATACCCAATTGTAGTTTTAAGTACCTTTGGGCCAACCGAGGATACATTGCAGAGGCTAAATGGGGTGATGCACAAGTGGAAATAAAGGATTCAGGGGTCATTTCCTATCTAAAGACCTATCAAGTAAAAGTGATTCGTGCTGCCCACTGCAATGCTGGAGGAACAATTGGGTAATAATATCTGACACTTGCTTCACAGAGTCCTACTTTTCCAGAATGATTCCCTGAAAGCAACATTATAACTTTTTTTTTTTCAGTCCGCCTCCTTCAAATTAGACCCTTGATGTCAGGAACAGCAATGGAAGTGGCTACCAGCGTCCCTTGCTCTTTAGCCAAGGAGCCTAGGTTTATTCTGCGGGGAGTGTTTTTCCATGTTTTCTGAACTTTTCCCTGATGGGGAAGTGGAAGGCAGGAGGAGAGTGAGGGATGTGCAAAGCAGAAATACATCCTCTTTTAGAAACATTTATTATGGTGGTTCAATTTCTTTTTAGCTTCACTAAAGCAGATCAATGTATACCCAAGATAGTCTGGGTTTAAAAAAAAAAAAGAAAAGAAAAGAGAAAGTGAACGTGTAACAATATAAAAGTTTCCTTGGCAGGATTTCTCTCAGGGGAGGGAGCATTTTGTTGTGTGTGGGGGAGAACTTCATTAAGTTGCTTGAGTTGGAGATTAAGACCCAAAGGGCATGGCTGGGAAGGAAAGGAGTGTCCCCTAATCACAAGCTAGGACAAGAAAGCAAGTGTGTGTGTATAACAGGTAGGTACAAAGGAATCGGGGTTGGGGGAAGATCCAGAGTGAAAGCTCCAGGAGCAGCACGGCTGTGGGATGTTTTGGGGGAAGAAAAATGTGCTCCATGAATTTTTAAGTTGGTTTTTGTCTCTCTGGCAGTTCATCTCTCTGCTTCTGCTCTTCAAGTCCTAACAGAATAATCTTCAGTGCAATAGACATTTCTCACTCTTTTTGGGGGGATAAAAGTGGATTCTTTTGAGGAAACCTGACGACGCTTTCTCTGTGTTTGGGGCAAATGGGTAGCAGGTGGGAACACACCGGGAAGCTAACATGTGCGTGACAGAGTGATGAGAGATAATAATTTATACTGAATAGCAACCTTCATGTTTTTGTAATTGAGAATATCTCACTTTATATTTAGAGTATTTCGTTTAATTTTGTTTTGCTTATGATTTTATCTTTTCCTTTTGGTGTAGTATTTTGTACGGCTTCTGCCAGGAAAGCTAAGGTGGTCAATTACCCGTTGGCTGATAATGCCACTTGTGGGTGATCTGTTGCATTCTCTACTGAATTATATGTTTTGTGACTTTTTTTCAAGCCGCAGTCCATGGCTTGGAAAGCTGTAGAATACAATAGTTACCCTATTCCTGGTTTTGCTTTCTGCTGTTTCAGTTACTGATGGTCACCCATTGTCTGGAAGCAGATGGTCCTCATTTTGATGAACTGTGAGAAGGTCTATAGTAGCCGAATGCTACAGTGCCTGAGTCATTCCCCTTACAGGATCTCAGCATGTAGGCATTTTACCAGCTTACATCATCACAAGAAGATAGGTGAATACAGCACAATGAGATATTTTGAGAGAGAGCGAGAGGCAACATTTACATACATTTTATTTCAGTATATTGTTATTAACTATTCTATTTTGTTATTATTGTTATTAATCTGTTACTGTGCCTGATTTAGAAATTAAGCTTTATTATAGGTATGTATGCATAAGGAAAAATATGCAGAGATACCATACACTCTCCTGGAGAACTAGTTCTGAGTTGCAAAAATAAGAAAATAAAATTACAAGAAAGAAGGCATTGTTCATGGTGAGTGAAAGTAAATGCACAGGCAGATGGGGATGAAGAGCTTTTTGCTCTGCCTGAAGGAAAGCACTAGAGACTTTTGAAGATAATATCCTTAACATTTATATGGTTCTTCATATTTTAAAGTGCTTTCTGGTAATTAAGAGTCATTAATCAGATATTAGCTGCAGGTCATCCAATGAATTAGCTGTTGATTTTGACTGAGAGCTGTGCATAATTTTGCAGACTAGAACTGATTCCCTTTATGTTTCACAAAAATCTTGACTTTCTTGTGCACACTGAGAGTGTCGATATGTGTAAGTTTTCATTATGCTTACCAAGGTGTACTTCCTAGTGTCTGAATACACATTTATATGCTGGTTGTAATTTATTGGATTTCTATAGTGGTCCCTCCTTTTCCACGGTTTCACTTCCTGCAGTTTCGGTTACTCACAATCCAGAAGCAGATAATCCCTCTTCTGATGCACTGTCACATCAGTAGTAGCCTACTTCAATAGACATTGTCTACATCATTCACCTCAAGTCATCTCATCACACAGACATATTATCATTTCACATCAAAACAAGAAGAAGCATGAGTACGGCACAATGTGATATTTTGAGACAGAGAGAGAACACATTCATGGAGCGATTATTACAGTATGTTGTTATAATTGTTCTATTTTATTATTGTTAATATCTTACAGAATCTAATTTATAAATTAAACTTTGTCGTAGGTATGTATATATACAAAAGAACAGTACATACGGGGCCTGGTCCTCTCTGTGGTTTCAGGCACCTAGTAAGGGTTTTGGGACATACTTTTCATCGATAAGAGGAAACAACTGCAATTATAGCACTTATGGAGACAAGACTATAAAGGGAAACTCTTAGGTTTTAGACATGTCACAGTGTAAGTCATCACTAAATGCTCTCCTCTAGCACAGGGGGCATGCTGGCTTGGAGTAGCCAGTAAAAATACAAAATAGAGTCTCCTTTCTTCTTTGGTTTGAATGTTGCCACTTGGATGCACCAAAAGATTGTAAGGAGATCTGGAATAAATAACATTTTCATTACAAGTGGATGCCTTATCTGTTTGGCTATTTCTATGAATCATAACTTAGTTTACCTCCAATTTAAGCTGAAATAAATTATGCATGTAAGATGGATATTATTTTGGTACATTTGTGTCTAGATATCAAGAAACAGTTGTTTCCCATTAGTATTTCTGCATACCTGTTCTTCAAACAATTATCACAGGTAATTGAGGTCTGAGGGAAGGCATAGATCCTTGGACCTGAGCTTTTCAAAAATTAATGGGCACTCTTTTGGGTTTGATGTTTGAATACATTAAAATCACTATGATTCTCATTGGTTTTCTTATAAAGGCTATGAAACTGTGGTTATTTCTCTGAGCAGAACCTCCACATTTCTCTTCTTCCTGTAATCATAAACTTTGTCATAGGTCTCTGTAGTCTGAAGCCAAGTGGCCTGGATTTGAATCCTGATTCTCTGATTTACCAACTGTGTGACCTCAGGCAATTACTTTGCTTCTCTAACACTCGATTTACTTATCTGCACAACATGGGATAATATACCTCCTACCTTCAGTTGTTAGAAGGGTTAAATGAGTAAGTATTTATAAAGTGCTTATAACAGTGTGTGGCACATTTGTTCTTCTACATAATTATTTGTTAAACCTATTAAAGGTTTCACATTTCAAAAATACCTTGTTGAGTTGGATATAGAAGATACTCTATTAATGTTTGCTGAGTCTTTTTTTTTTAATTCACATTTTAAAATACTTTGGCAAAAAATGAGTTCCGATTTCTTCACTTAGCAAAAAAGAAATTATACTTTGCTATGGGTAGCCTTTAAGGAACAAAAACTGGCTAAATGTGCACTATCAAAAACTGCTCGAGTGTGAGGCAAAGAATATGTGGCGGTGGTTATTAAAGCTGGTGAGAAAGAAAAGGGCTGGGTTAGCTTTAGCTTCTCATGCTCATGCTCATTGGTGAGTTCAATGCAGGAGGCTTGGGAGGGCTTGGAAAATCTTAGTTGTAATTCTTTAGCTTTACTCACACCCTATTTCACTGCTACATAGGTTATGAAAAAGTCACAAAGCAAGCCAATAGCCAGAAAAAGGGGAGTGATTTGCTCCAGGAATGTTTAAAAATTCCCTTAAATTCTCAAATGGAATAATTTTCATTAAGTAAAAATATTTTAATGTTATGCAACAAACTTTTAAAAGGATGAGTTTTGTCAACAACAACAACAACAGATACAAATAATGGGCCATTAAAATTCCTAAAAGATTGCATTATATTTAGAAGATTTTTCTTAGAAGTATAAATTTCAGGATACTCTTAAGATCATACAAATGAGGTCAAGCAACTGAGGGTCTGGTCCTGAATCCATTATAGAAATAGTTGTTCCTATCTGTATTTCAACAGCTAATACAGATCTGATGTTTCTTCCCAACATTGGCTCTATAGTTCCCTTTTTTTCATAATGTTGATTCGGCTTAGGCAGATGATTAAGTTATGGTAGGCTAAATTATAGTTCAATAAATAACAGGTGACCCCACCTCTGACTGGTAAAGACCTGTGTTTTGTATTCATACAGTATAATGGAGCCAAGTAACCATCCCTCCCCTCAAGGCTATTTATTTTTCCTCAGCCCTGCTTCCCCTCTAGCTATAGGTGCCTATTGCTTACTCAGTGCAAAACTTATGGTAGGGACTGGACTGGAAGGACACCCCCCCCGCCCCGCCCAGGGACTTTGCCTCTACCTCTCCCTGAGCAACAGATTTTACCTGGGCCCCGGGTGTAGGAATATTTCCTCTCCCTCCCATGCCACTTCAAGCTTTTCTTCTAAGCTGGTTTCTGATAGACCACATTTGGCCTTTGAGAAGTCATTAAAATTTTAGCTGGTCCCCCCACCCACCCCATTACCTGCTTTTACGATGGTTAACTTTTCTTCCCAGGCTTTGCCAAAGGTGACAGTCATATGTTCTTTCCTCCTCTCGGGAGCTTGGTACCATTTGTACTTCGCTTGATGCCTTGTAACCTCAGCTCCCTGATGGCCTCGAGAAAAATTTTGATTTTGTAGACTATCTGACTTTTTCTGGTTGTTAGGAGAGGAGTGATGTTCTCTTGGAACTGTATGCATTTTAAGCAGAAGCTGAGTTGATACTGAAGCCTTCATCAGACGGTAATTGTGTATGCTTCTATAGCCCAGACAGGAGGTGAAGAAAGATAAGAGTTCCAGAAATTCAGAGGAACAGGCTACATTTGACCCGGCCAAAGGAGCATATTCTTGTTCATCTTACTAATGATGCAGAGAACTGGTGACTCAGTACGTCCCGTTCAAAAATGTCTACCTCAGTAACCCTTTCGTGTGGAATTAATCGTAATCTCTGTATCTTATACTTGAGGCCACTTCAGTTTGGTCCCCAAATGCTTTTCTCAACATCTCCCAACGTGCTCAACTGTACCTGTGATTCAGTCACATGAGTTGACAGACCTCAGAGGGGGTTCAGACCTCCTTCACTGGAGTCCAGAGTAGGTCACTTTTTAGCCCTGTGACCAGGGGTAGCTGCTCAGTTTCTTTGTTTGTAAAATGGAGAAACTAGTAATACTTACTTGCACCATAGGTTTGTTATGAGGTGCCCAACCCATTCTAGACTATTCCCATTTCTCTGAGAACCTCTTCTGCAAAACTAGAGTATATAGAACACTAATGTTCGGATCAGATTCAAATCGGTATCAGATTTCCCCTTTGCTGTTCGTAAGATTAGTGTTTGTGAGCATGTAGGAAATGTGAGCTATTTCATTCAATGCAGGAAAGGAGGAGGTCCTTCTAAACTCTTAGGGCAATCGGTGAAGATACCTAGTGTGATGAGTTCTCAATCATTCCCAAGCCTTTTCTCTTGTTATCCTTGTTTAGCTTGCAATCTTGTTACTCCTACTAAAAGAGTGTTAAGACCGAATGATAATTGATTTGAAGTTCTAGCTATCGGCGGAGTTTTAAAAAACACGTTAGTTCTCTGGAATGTAGCTCCACCAACTGTTCTTGCACTAGCAGCCAAGGAAGGAGAGAGCCATGTGTTGTTGAGACCATCTGGAGTGGCTGAAACCTGTTAGAACCTCTCTATAAACTTTTAAGAGTCTGGCAGGCAGGTGTGGGGATTTACTCATTTGTAGCCACTAAAGACGAAAGCCTCATAAGTTCCCTTGCTTGTTAAAACTGCTGCACATGACTCTGGGGTGGCCAGCTTCTGTCTTCCCTCTCTCCTTGGCTCTGCGTCTGGGGGCCAGTTGCAGATTTCACCCAGAGAGCTCCTGAGGTTTTGAACCAACAAAGGGAGTATGTTCCCTCCCTGCAGTGTAATTCCTGAGTCCTTTCCCAGACACCATATGCATGTATATATTCAGTTCCCACAGAAGGATCAGCCTCTGAGGTATGCTGGGTGGTAGACACTTTGTTAGCCCTGCTGTAATGAGTTCAGACCCTTTAGATGTACTTAGCTGAGTTTATTGAGTGAGGAAGATGGATTACAAACTGTTCCTGATACTTCTTTGTTTACTGAGATCAGTAAACAAAGTAATTCCCCCCCACAAAAAAAACCCATCAAGGTTATGTTATAGCATATGCAAAAGCCATAAAATTAGCTTCTAATGTCCCGAATTTCAGCCAGATACAGGGTGGGAGCAGGAACTTTTCTGAGATGGAGAATGTTCACTATGTTTATTTTTAATCCCTTACCTAGCCTATCTCTGTGCTGGGCACACAGTAGGTCTGTTGGTTGACATAGCATGTACTGAACAAACATGTTGTGTGATCGACACATAAAAGAGCTGACATACTTGGTCACACACACACAAAAAGGCACCATAGGCTTTGAAAATGAAGATCTCAGTCTAAGCAGGTAGTTGTCCTTTATGGAGAACCCACCATGTGCCTGCCTCCATGCTAAGGATTTTATCTAAGCGAATTCACTTATTCTCAGAAGAACGTGCAATGGTAGACATTATAGCGTCAGGTATCAGTGATAGAACCAGGAATCGGAGCTGGTGTTCTGATGAGGTCTAGAAGACAGAACAGAGAGGTAGAGGGTTCTTAACCTTCTTTTTGTTATATCACTGCTGCTCTCCTCTTCATCCTGAGATAGGAAGAGGGCTCCCATACCCAATCACAGGGGTATAGAAGACTCATTTACACACGTTTAGATTTCTCTTCATAGACAGGTGTATGTAAAATCAAGGAATTGATAAACATTTCCAGCTTGCTGAGCCATAATTAATTCCTATGCCATGTTCCTTATTTTTGATGACTAAAAAATCATACTTTCACTACTTCCTCTGTCTGGCCATCATTCATTAGAGTTACTGTTAGCCTAACAAATCCCCTGGTACTCATTCTAAACAATCTCCTCATTTAATTTCATCCCCTTTATTACTCTTAATCCTTTCTGAATAATATCTCATTCTACTGTTTTTGGACTGATTCGAACTTCTCACTCTTTCTCTGTGGATTCTGCTTGCCTGTGGAAATAACATACTTATTTCACTCCTGTTAAATTTCCATGTTAGTCAGCTCTTCCACTTAAATTGTTTTGTGTTTCAGTCTGAATGATTTCTGACATTTAAATTATTTATGCTTAGGAACTTTGCAGAACCAAATGTAATAGCTTCCAGAATTATGCAGAATGTGCCTGGGGGAAAAACCTAAGTGTGAATCCATCATGTCTGTCTTCTTCTTTAGGGATTTTTGTGAATGAATTGTAGCCCACACAAAGCTATGTTGAAGCCCTAACCCTCAGTACTTATAAATGTGACCTTGTTTGACAATACGGCATTTGCAGATTTAACTGAATTAAGATGATACCATAGTAAAGTAGGGATGGGCCCTTAATCCAATATGATTGGTGTTCTTACATGAAGAGAAGACACAGAGAAAAGCACATAATGGGAATGCTCTGTGATAACAGAGGCAGAGATTGGAGTGATGTGTTTACAAGCCAAGGAGCAGGAAGGATTGTTGACGACTCCAAAAGTTAAGAGGAAGGCATGGAGTAGATTCTCCCTTCCAGAGACTTCAGAAAAAGCATGGCCATACCAGTTCCTTGATTTCAGGCTTCTGGTCTCCAGAACCATGAGACAACAAATTTCTGTTATTTTAAGGCACACAGTTTGTAGTAATTTGCTTATGGCAGCCTATGAAACCAATTCAGGGACTAAACCATTTCCTGATTTATCATCATCCTCACCTTAGTTGAAATAACATCAACATACTGGGCACTCGATGTGTTCCTGGAACTGGGCTAAGTGCAAGCATATCATATCTTATTGAATCCTTGATTTATTTTTCCTGATATACAGATTAAGAGACTGAGTATTGGTGAAGTCAAATCCATTCTAATAAGAGGTGGATCTTGAAATGGATCCAAATGGATCTACTCCAGGACCTGTACTTCGAACCAGTATGCTTCTCTGCCATCCACTGAACCAGTATGATCATTTTCTTTTATTGATTTAACATTTTGAGGATTATGTTTTGTATATAGTATTCTAGCTTCATTGTTTAACAGGATGAAGTCATTGGTATTTCCTACCACCCCCATATTTCATTACTTTTCTGATTCTTCTAGCATCCTCTGTTCTCACTATTACTACTCACTTTCCTTCTTTAAATAGATTTATAGTCACTAGTAAAATACAGAATCAGATCAGGAGAAACTTGATTATTATTTGTTTATGTCTTTGAGGAAGAGTATAGGTCAAAACAACTTTTCTGAAGCTTGCAATTCAAGGAGATATCTAGCTATTAGGACACAAATGTGCTGTGTCTGCCTTTCCTTCAAGTTATAATTTGGTTAAAAAACTATTCTTGGCTGAAACAAGGAACAATAATCAAAGATTCCTTGGTTTCATGTTCCGAGACAATGTTTTGAAAAGCTTCTAAAGTGACCCAAAACCTTTTGGCATGGTTGAGAGAGAAGTCTGGAAAGGAGAAGCCTCAGTAACTATTTACTTTATTTTTAGCTTATTTGTTAATAAAAATGGCTTAAAGTTTTATCTTTAAAAAAGTTTTAAGTATTTGAAGCTTTATCCGTAAAGCTGTTTCATTTATATTATTTCATTTGATTCACACAACATTCCTGAGATACAAGCAGGACAGATACTATTCTCATTTTAAAGATGAGAAAATACACTTGTAGAGATGGCATGTTTTGCTTAGGGTCATACAGGCAATAAATGGAAGTGGTATTAGATCCAGAGTATTGTGATTTCTAACATCCAGTTAAATTTTTGTAAACCAATGCAACTTCATAATAAAAATTAACATTTTTATTGTATATTTAATCTCATAATTCTCATAACCACATTATAAAGTAGATATCTAAAATTGCTATTTCACCAACTCATGGACAAAGACCTAAAAAAGAAGCTTAAGAGGGTTGAGTACATTGCCCAAGGTCCCATGGTTTGTAATGCGACAGAGGATTTGAACCTAGCACAAAACACACACTCTTTGCTGTTTTACTGCACATCTTCCCCAAAGCAAGCATTTGTTAATGGAAGGTAAAACCAAGGAATGGTTTACGAAGTGATGATACACCAGGAAGGTCAGTCCCAGCCTGGAATCAGTTAGGAGACTTGGAGGGTAGTGTAATTTGAATGAAAAGGCATCCAGTAGTCCTCCCTCATCCGCAGTTTCGTCAGCTGCATCAACCGCGGATGCTCCTGACGAATCAGCCGAAGGTCAGCAGTAACGAAACGCTGCGTCACGTGCCTGCGTCATTTTCCTCGCTTCATCTCGTCACATACGTTTTATCATCTCCATCGTCATAAGAAAAGGGGTGAGTATAGTGCAATAAGATATTTAGAGAGCGACAGAGAGACCGCGTTCATTTAACTTTTATTATAGTCCATTGTCGTGATGGCTTCCCGGCCTTTTGGCTAACATCAAGTGTAGTATTATAGTCCATTGTTTTAATTGTTCTGTTTTATTAATAGTTGTTATTATTAATCTCTTACTGTGCCTAATTTGTAAATTAAACTTTAACATAAGTATGTACGTATGTATAGGAAAAAAGCATAGTATATATAGAGTTCGGTATTACCGGCGGTTTCAGACAGCGGAGGTGGGGGTGGGTTTTGTAACATATATTCTATGGATAACAGGCAACTGCTGTATATTTCTTTCACATTGAAACTTTAGTGGGGTCCAGATTCTCTTGGTTCCCAACTCACATCACGTAAATAATCTCTATTCTGACAGAGCATTTAAATAATTTACGTGATTTTTAAAACATGTACTCATAGGCTTTCTTTCCTGTCAGCATTTGCCCAGGTACCCTGATGGGACGTGTAGAGTTGAAATCCTTGAGCGACGACGGCTCTGTGCTGTTGGGTGACAGGTTTCAGGACCTGACAGACAGTCTAATTGGTTTAACAGTGATCAGACTCTTGAGAAGTTAAACCCACCTTCAAATCACAATGACATATAATGGGAGAGTTTGGGGGAAAAAAAAAAAGAACACAGACTCTAATTTTTTTTTCCTGCACTTTATTGTTACATGTACTGACCACATTTTTTTAACAGTTAAATCTTAGAGACAAAGAATTTTTCTTTTCAGAAAGCAAGCTGGGTTAGGAACTTTATCTGAATGTTTTATATTGAGCAAATTTCTTTGGACTCATCTGAAAAAAATAATAGAAACTCTTATTTAAAAGAGATGCATAACAGAAACTCTTTGTCCACTCACCATTGAATTATTGACTTCTCTGTATAATACTTAGACTGGAGGATATTAGGAGATTTTCTTTAAATTATTCATTGAATGGCTTTAAAATAAATTTAATCCTCAGAAATATTCAGAGCCTTTATTTTGAATGAGGAAAGACAATCAATTCACTGAGAATTGTTTGTGTCCAAATATCAATGTATCTGAATTATGTTTACTCTCACATGTGCCATCTAATGAAATATTCAGAGTGGCTTTTCATTTTTCAGAGTCAACTCATCTTAAATAATTTATTCATCTATTGAACCAGGCAAGCATTAAATCACTTCCTAGGATATTGACGAAAATCTATTTTCTTCCCAATTTCAACACATACTAAAACCCCAAATGAATTCAGCATTGGAATAAGTGATTAATCTAATCTGTACTTCATTTAGTTAAAAAGCCTAATATAAAAAGCCTATATAGGGGTGCCTGGGTGGCTCAGTCGGTTGAGCATCTGACTTCAGCTCATGTCATGATCTCATGGTTCATGGGTTCAAGCCCCACGTCGGGCTCTGTGCTGACAGCTCAGAGCCTAGAGCCTGTTTCAGATTCTGTGTCTCCCTCTCTCTCTGACCCTCCCCTGCTCATGCGCTCTCTCTCTCTCTCAGAAATAAATAAAACATTAAAAAAAACCTATATAATTTTTCTTTAAAAATTTAATGGCTTGACTTTTAGGATGTTTGGTGATTTTATTAGTTGTTTTAGCAACCTGCTTCCCACATATGCTGGATCAACCGAACCTGTCTAATATATTGTTTCTAACAGTCAACTTCAATACAATCAGATGCAGTGTCACACCACCTCTTTATACTAAAGAATTTATCAGCCATTACTCCATGATGAAGGGTTTCCTATGGCTGTGTTTTGATTCAGTCTACTTGTAGACAGAGGGCCAGTTTAACAGAGAGACACACACTTTTCTGTTTTATCAGTGATATTCCACAGCTGACAATAACAAAAAACAAATCAAGATGTTGTCATCAGGATGTTGACATTAAAACTGAACTATATTCTGACATTTTCATGAGACCCCTTTTATGATGTGTAATTTTCCTAGTTTTTTTTTTTTTTCTGGTTATATAAATTTTTTTCTAGGTCTTTTTTTTTTTTTATGGAAAGCTAGTTCAATGTCACATTTAAGAGCCTAGTTTCCTTATTTAACATGGGTATCTTTGGTTTTCTAGGGTTATTCCTTAAGATGCCATTGATATGGGGGCCTTAGCTTTAATAAAAATTTAGAAAAAAACCATTTGGAACTTTTGCCAGGGCTCTGAATCCCTGAGTTTGGAACCTTCTCTATGGTCCATGCAATGCTGGTGGTGCTTTCTAGGGACTACAAATGTTCACTTTAAACCTCGTTACTGTCATGCAAGCAATACTCCCTTGTGATTCTAGGCATAGGCTTGATCATGATATTGATCTGACTCTGTGTGTAACATGTATAACCTTGGGCAAGTGATTGCTGTACCCTTTAAGCCTCAGTCTCATTTACAAAATAACAATAATGATAAAATAGTATTTGCTTCGTAAAGATGTCATGAGAATGGAATTATCTAGCAGTATACTTTGATATAATAGGTGCTCAAGAAAAAGTATTCTTGTCGTTCCTTTATTAGCCAAAGGGGCAGTGGGGGATAATAGGAAGACTGAAGATAAGCGGCTAAAATTTTATTCATCCTTAAATGAGGTTCCACTGCTCCAGGCACTGAGTTAGACAGTTGAACATGTATTAATGGGACAAAGACAGGAAGGAAGTACACAGCTAAGTGGTAATTCATGGGTGCTGGAACAAGAGGTGCTATTTTGTTTCTTCTTTATACTTTTCTGTGCTTCCTGCATTTTCTATCGTAAAGGTGAGTTACTTTTTTAATCCTAAAATTTGTGTTTAAGTAATAATATAAAACTATGCTGCCCTTTGTGATTTTTCTTCCTGTTAACCCAGCTCCAGGAACCTTTGAATTGAGTCCTTTGGAGAGATTTTGCAGGATGATATTTGCCATTGGTATTGCAATAGGGTCAGAGGTATGGGCAGCCCTCAGAAAGCTGGAAATAGAGGTGTAGAGTCAGATGAATCTGGGCCTGATTCCATCCACACTCGATCAGTAACAAGCTGTGCAGTCTTGAGAATGTTACTTCATCTCTCTGAGTCTCTTTCCTGATCCTGTAAAATGGAGGTGACAATCTCTTGTGCAAGGTTGTTGTGAGAATTGAGTCGTGTGACAATTCCTGTGTAATGATCTTAACACAGTCTGACCCATAAAAGTATTCATATAATGGTGGCTGTTATTATTCAGTGAAATATTATTGAAGGTCAACTTCCTCTTTTTTCTCATGAGGCAACTGAAGCACATGGAAATTACATGACTTTTCTGATATCTTCCAGATAGTAAATGACAGATGCTGGACTAGGAGTCAGGTTTGCTAACATCAGTATGGCACTCTTTCCAATAGCCAGGTATTCCAGAATGTGTGTTATTGAATACAATCTTCACACATTTTTCATATAAACATAAAACCCTGCTGTTATTCATTTAATACTTTTCTTTATGTTTACTTAAGTAACCCTTTCACTTATGTAAATTTGTTTAGAAATTATATGCCATTAATTTAAATATAAATCGGCATCACTTTCAGTGTCATAAACAAAAGGCAATTATGAAATAAATTTAATAACACAAAATAATTTTATTATATTTTACCTAGATAGTATTAGAAGCAAGTTAAATGGGAAAACAGTTTTAAAAGACTAGAACATGCCATGACCTGAAGGAATTGGTGCTCTAATAAGGAAGAAATGAAAAAGTAGAAAGATGTTAAGTTATGGTACCTTGCTGTAAGACACTGGCCATTTGCACTTGGTTTCAGAATGGATCAGAATGGGTGGTGATAATGTGCAAAGATTGGTCATGGAGTGAGTACATAACCAGAGTAGAATATCATTTCTGTTTCAGAAAGGTCTGAAACCATCACATGCTACTCATCAGATTTCCTGAGAGGATCTTACTTGTCTAAGAACCTGCCTAGTTTATTCTAACTGATTCCTCAGCCATCCGTCCCACTTCAATGTAGTCTCTGACTTTGCATGATGGTTTTATATCAGCTGTTGCTGTTACTCTTATGCTAATGCATGGAACATGGGTTTTATAGCAACGAGGCAATCCATTTTTAGTGACAGGTTGTAATGAACTGAGAGGGTTATAGTGGGAGAGTATACATCAGTCAAATTGCCAAAAAATGTTCTTCTGCAAAAATGCCAGTTGGGGATTTGATAATGTGACCATGTTCAGAACAGATGCGGTAAGGCAGGTTGGCAAAACACCTTCTCACCAGAGGCTAAACCTCCAGAGTTTTCATCAGTAATGTGTGAGTAATTTCTCTGTCTCAGTCAACATTTTAGGAAGATAATTACTGAAGTACACGTGTGAGAACAACACTATAGTTCTAGAAATGAGGAGGAAGTAAAGGAAGTCATACAAATGATGAAGAAACTAGCAGGGAAATCCCTCTCCTTCAATTAAAAAACCTTTCTGTTCTAATCTTTTTACTTAGATTCTCTTCCTCACTTTTCTTTATTTATCTCTTTGTGTTTTTCTCCCTGACAGAGTACCCTTTAGTTTTTTAAGTAACTTAACTCTGGCCCCTTCTAATTTCAACTTACTAGTTTTTTGAGAAGGTCTACAAAGGAGGTATGTCCAGCTTGGGAAAATAAAGGCTTGAAAAAAATTGTAATCAAATCCCATGAAATATATGAAGAGGATAAAGATAAAATAGGTTATCACCAAATTCTAATATAAGATTTTTCTGTGAAAGTTAGAAATGGTAGATATAAGATACAGAAAAAACCCAGGTAACTGACATTTAAGGGATCTATCCTGAGATTTTTCAAGAGTCTTTCAAATTATAAATATCAATGAAGTATAAAATATCTCATATAAAACTAAAGAAAATATACTGAAATATGTGTGCTTCTTCTAGACTCTTTATGAGCCTTTCCATTAGAAACTGATGCCAGACTATGACAGTGGATGATTGGATGGCTGATGGTATTAGGATGAGCAGTTTGATAAAGAAGCAGTTTATGGACGGACAGCAAGAAAACTATACCAACTTCTCTGTGAAGCACTTGGTGGTAAATGCATTGGTGAAGTTATTCAAACAATCTTATTTTATCTCTTGGGTGATGGAAATTTTCCCACTGGTTGGAACACTAGCCAAAGCATTGTCATAAGTTGCTTTCTTTCCACTTCTTTACAAGATGTATTTTGGATTTATTCACTTTATAGCTATGAACACTGCTGAAGTAGACATTTTTTAATTTATCACAGAATTCTGTGTTAAGCTGTATTGAGTACATGAACCATCACTTTCTTAACCTTAAAATTCTATTAACAGCAGGATCATTTGCCTTTTATTTTGAGAATGACTTTTTCTCAAGGAAATGTGTGTGTGTGTGTGTATTTTAAATAATATTCAATATACTACTCTGTTGCATCTAGTAAACTGTCCAAACCACACACATTTGTGTCTTCTGGGTCTGGTACATATTGTGGTGCAATGAATCTGAATTTCTCCACGTATCTTTTATTTGCAGATGACATAATAGCATACTTGAAAAATTCTAGAGACTCAAAGTAAAGCTAACTCAAACGATAAAAAATATTTAGCCTAGTAGCAAGATAGAAAATTAATAAGCAAAAATCAATAGCAGACATGTACATGAGTAGCTAGTCAGAACTTGTAATGGGAAAAGAATCTCATTTACAGTAGTGACAGAAAGGTAATATGTGGAAGAATAAATTTAATAATAAATCCTTCTATTTTGAGAAGCAAATGAGAACTTGTAAAATAGTATAGTGTACTATTAATGTAGTGTTGGTATACCTGGCAGTATGTTGGCTGTTATCAGTAGATGGTGAGTCACTGGAAGACAAGAGTCATTTCTTACTGAACTCTGTTTTCTGCAGAGCAAACCAACATACTTGTCATGCATTAGTACCCACTGTGTGTTTGTTTGCATGCAGTGGAAAGCATGCAATTGATGGCCATTGGAAATTCCCTGAAAAGAGGTAGAGATGCTCCTACCTGGTTTTGTGTGGTGGCTAATGCTTCTGGGATGGAGCTCTGTTTATTTTGTGCATAGTCCTTGCAGAAAAGTTCCATCATGGTCTCTGGTAAAAAGAATAGTGGGAGCTGGACTGGAAGCCCCATTATCTGTGGAGCTTTGCATGCTGATGGTGATGCTGTATCGGAGTCTGCCAAGTTTATCCACTGGGGCTCCCAAAAGGAAACTGTCTGCACATTCACAAAGCAAGCATACTTAAGGAACAAGATCATTTTGGGGCGCCTGGGTGGCTTAGTCGGTTGGGCGCCCGACTTTCGCTTGGGTCATGATCTCGCGGTTCGTGGGTTCGAGCCCCGCGTCGGGCTCTGTGCTGACTGCCAGCTCAGAGCCTGTAGCCTGTTTCAGTCTGTGGCTCCCTCTCTCTCTGACCCTCCCCTGCTCACGCTGTCTCTCTCTCTCTCCTAGAAATAAATAAAACATTAAAAAAAAAAAAAAGGAACAAGATCATTTATATGAAAAATTTAAAATTACCTTCCACTCTGTTAAATAGGATGACTAGTCAGTATCTTTCTGGCAGTTCTAGTCAACATGAAATGGGAGGAAAAAGTGATAAGCTGGGGCACCTGGGTGGCTCATTCGGTTTAGCTACTGACTTTGGCTCAGGTCATGATCTCACAGTTTGTAAGTCTGAGCCCCATGTCAGGTTCTGTGCTGGCAGCTCAGAGCCTGGAGCTTACTTTGGGTTCTGTGTCTCCCTCTCTCTCTGCCCCTTCCATGCTTGCACTGGGTCTCTCTGCCTCTCAAAAGTAAGTAAGTGATTAAAAAAATAAAATAAAAAGTGATAAACTATACAAATTTTAGCAAAGAAGAGATAACTTTTTTATGACATGAAAATGAACTATTTTTATGAGTTAATAAAATAACTATTATAGATGACATGAAAAACCATTAGAAATAAAACAATTTTAGTAAATATAAGACTAACATATTAAAACCAATAGCATTTCCTTATGCCAGAAATAATATATTAGAAAATATAATAAAAAATTCTAACTCGTGATAGAATATGCTTGGGAATGATAAATAAGTAATAATAAATAATAAAACCCAGCAGTTGAATTTGATGTCATCTGCCATTTTTACTTTGAGACCATGTAGAGGCCTCTTGCTGCAGAAGCCTGCTTATTGGTGCCAAGCCTCAGTAGCTCTCAGAATCCTACTTCAGAATGCAACCATAGAGAGACAGCAAGCTCGGTGTGAGAACATAGTCCAGAGGGGCACTGCCTAGATTTGAAACCCAGCTGCAAGTTGTAATAGGCATATCCCTGGCAAGTATGGGTCCTAATTGTTTCATCTGTTAAATGGGGCTAATAAATATATTTATATAATGAGGCTGTGACTATTCAATAAGGTAATACATACAAAGCAGTGTCTGGTACATTACAGTTGCCACACATGTGTGAGTTCCCATTAGGATCATCACTGTGTCTCCTGCTTGACATCATCCACTGTGGGGTTCTACAGAACTTAGTTCCCCCTTAATAGTTATAATAAAGTTAATTTCATCTCCAAAGTGTTAACAGGAAAATGATAGAGGCTTACCTGGCAAAGATGGGTCAGACTCTAAGTTTCACAGGATTTAGGCATGTTCTTCTGAATGTGCATTCCATCTTCCTACCTTACAAAACTCTATAAAACCTTCCTGATGGTTTTATAAAACTATAAACACTGTCTAATGGAGAGACATGCTATATCTCAGATGAGATTCAATATCATGGATGTGTCAATTCTTCCCAAACTAATTTATACACTTAATTCCAGTGTAATAAACTCTCTCTACACGTTTATCCCAACTTAGCAAGTTCATTTTAAATTTTGATTGGAAGACTAAGTGCACCAGAAAAGAAAACACAAATTAAAAATAAAAGAATAATGATAGTGTTTACTTTACTCTACATCTAATAAAAAATAGAGCTCTAGTGATAGAAGCAGTCTAGTGCTGGTATCTAGTACAGTATGAAATATGGTAGCCAGTAGCTAGGCATGGCTATTTATACATAAATTAATTAAAATTAAAAAAGATGAAAAATTTAGTTTTTAGTTATCCCACATTTCCAGTGTTCAGTAGCCACATGTGGCTACTACATCAGACAGCACACATATAGCACAGAGAGTTCTATTGAACAGTACAACTCTAAAAACAGATATATGATAATCTAGGATAAAGATGGCAATTTGAATAAATGAGCAAAAGAGGATTTTTTCAGAAGAACATTTAAATTTTTTTTCTGGTTGCAAAAGTGTATGAAAAATGATAAGATATTCTGAAGCCATAAAGAAAAATAAAGCAAGTAAGACTACATCAAAAAGGAAACTATTCTGTAAGAAAAATATAAAGAGAATAAATGATAGATGACAACTGGGAGAAATTTGTAACCTAATTGACAAAAAGACTATTTAAAGAACTCTTGAAGATTAATTAAAAAAAAAAAAGTAAAGCTTCAGTAGGAAAACTGAATTGAGTATATTAAAGGTCAATTCAAAGAAGAAAGAATGCCATGATCATTCAACTTATAAGTAGATGGTCAATTTCTTTAGTTAAAAAAATGCAATTTAAACAACATTGAGATCGATTTTTTTTTACCTGTCATACTGCCAAAGTTTAAGAATGAATAGGCTTTCTCCATACTATTAAATGGAATAGAGATGGCTACCATATGTTTGGCAAGAAATTTGGCAAGCGTATGCAGATTTAAAACATGCTGACTTCTTTTTCTAAATTTTTTATTTTATTTTTATTTTAGAGAGAAAGAGGAGGGAAAGGATGTGTGGGGGAAAGGTGCAGAGGGAGAGAGGGAGACAAACTCAATCAGACTGCAAGCTCAGTGCAGAGCCCAAGGCAGGGCTCAACGCAAGGACCCTGGGATCTGATGTCCAGTGGACTGAGCCACCCAAGCTCCCTGAAATATGCTTATGTCTTGACTGAGCGATGCCACTTCACATGAAGATGTAATTGTATGTAAAAGATTAATTGCAGGACTATTTATAATTCACTACAAATGGAAAGAGTACAAATGTCTATCAATAGCAGATTTGTTTAATTACGGTATATCTATAGGGTGTGTATATGTGCACATACTTATGTACATGTGTAACAAAATATGTACACGTGTAACAAAAATGCTATACAGCCATAAATACAGTGAGGTAACTCTATATGTTCTAGTGTGGGCAGATACCTTCAGTGTACACTGAAGTAAAAAACAAAGAGCATTACTTGTAAATAAATACTATACATCTTATAAATTTATAATATAATTAAATAATTGACCTACAGAAGTATTTCTAAATAAAACAAAGACTATTATATAGAGTATTACCCAAATTTAAAAATACATATTTCCCTCTCTCTCTTTCTCAAACATGTATGTTTTTCATATGCTTAGAAATAAGTCTGGAAGACTTAAAACTATTTATAACATGCTTTTAAAAATAAAAATATTCATATGGTAAAATGAGAGAGTTGAGCTATCAGATGCAAAGAAAAGTTTCTGGGGAGCCCAGGAAAGAGGGCATAAAAATTTTCAGAAAATAATCTACACTGGTCAGACTGAGGTAAGTATTATATAGTAGGTAAGAAAAATACTATGGAGGTCCACACGGATGTGCAATTAATTCTAATTTAGGGGGGGTAGAAGAGAGGAAGGGGTCCCAGAGGATATTTGAGTTGATTCTGAAAAGAATAGGATGTTGGGAGGGTTTGGAAAGATAGTTTAGGGGTCAGAATATACAGTTAAAACCTTGGATTGTGAGTAATTTGTTCTGCCAGTGTTCCGCAAGACAGCAAACATTTCTAATAAATTTTAACTTGATAGATGAGTGATGTCTTGCAATACAAGTAGTGAGTAGTAGATGATACCAGATGTCATATGATCACAACTGAGCTAAAGGTTCTCTCTCTCTCTCTCTCTCTCTTTCTGCGGGATTATGTGGTCGCCTCCCATGCTCATATGCTCAGTCTCAGGCTGCAGTGTTTGGCAAAAAGCAGTGACTTTTCAGAATATTGGAAGGTGCTCATAACTGGCACTAGTGTAGTTTCTGTCACTTCAAAGCACCTATGGACAGTCCTTTGCTTTTCCATAGAAGAGGAAGCTTAGGAACTCTTTGCTACGTTCTAAATAAGGCTGCCTGCAAATATCAACCCTTTTCTCTGCTGCCTTATTGCCAGTTACATTCAATATGGTATATAACGAGTTTATTAATACTGTAGTCAACATGCGAGTGTATACAATGTCGCATGTCGAAAAAGATTGAAGGGGAAGGCAGTAAGAGGAAGGAAGTGATCACAGTGGAAGTTAAGAAGGAAATTGTCAAGAAGTATAAATGAGGTATGAGTGGCTGAAATTGCAAGATTTTTTAAGAAGTTTACATCTGCATCTTGTCTGCAGAGGAGAAGGAGAAAAAGGCAGAGGAATCCCTCACTTCAAATGAGATTAGGGAGATGCATAAAATGTGGGAAACAGTGCAAAATTTTGTAGAAAAACACCACTTGAATAAGGCTGTAGCAGTGCGAGGGATGTATCTGTTTAACAACAATGCAATGTCACATTTCTGTGAGATCCTCAACAGGAGGCAAAAGCAAGTGTCATTGGTTAGGGTCCTTGTTAAAGTTGTACGAGAAGAAAAAGATTCCATTGAACCAATAGGTAGCAGTGATTCTGTTAGTGATAGTGAAAGTGGAATAACCCTCCTCTCTATTGTCCCACCAGCTCACGAAGGTTTTCAAAGGAAAGTCCAGGTTAATTAGTTAATTTTCCCTTACATTTTGTGTTTTCTTTATTAATTTGTATTATATTACAGTACTGTAATAATTTTTATATGAATATTTTGGGTTGTGGAACAAATCATCTGAGTTTTCATTATTTCTTATGGGGAAATCTGCTTTGATATACAAGTGCTTTGGATTACAAGCATGTTTCTGGAATGAATTATGCTCACAAACCAAAGTATGGCTGTATAGGACAATATACTGCTTGCTAATGAGCTTTGACTGTATCCTACACGAAGCAGTGGGGAGCTAGTCAAGGGTTTTGAAGCGTGATGAAGTAAGATCGGACATGTGTTCTGGAAAGATAAGTTTGGTGGTGGGATGAAGGATGACCTAGAGAAGGGAGAGACTAGAAGCTCCTTAGGGTATTGTGTGTTCACACCAGCAATGCTGTGATCCAGAACAAAGATACTGAGAGTGGAGCGTGAAGGAGAGAGCAGGCAGGAGAGAACCTACAGGTATCTGCAGAATTCTGTGTATCCCATCCACCTCCCAAGATGTTTCAGCTACTCCCAGGGTATTTCCCACCATCCTTCCCTGTCAAGGGTTTTGTCTCTGGCCTTCTGCCAGGTTTCTCCTTCATGAGTTGCCTGCCAGCCATTGAGGCTAATGTGACTTTTTGAAATACAATAAAGCCTGGGAGCACTATTGACTTAAACATTAATTAATTAGTGAGGCACCCCTCATAAAACAGATCCTTTTTAGCCAGAGAAAGCTAAATGTCTAAATGTAGAGTGTAAATATGACTGTAGTTCACTGTAATTGTGAAGAGTATGAAACAACTTACCTAATGGTTTAGGGCAGGTTTAAAGTGGGTTTAGTTAGAAACTCATTGCTGTGCAACTCAGACATTTGATCAGCATTGCTCTTCTCTTTTTAAATAAGGGAAACAGTACAGACGAGGGCTCTAGAGGCTAAGTGACTCACCAGCATCTTCTAGGCAGCACTGCTCAAAGAATCCTATGGAGATAGATTTCTCTTTTAAATTCTCCGTGCTGCCTTGTGGACTTGGTTGCTAAGGAGTCTGGCCAGGCTTGAATGCACATGGGAAGAGAAATTGAAGATGGCCTGGTGTCAGGTTATTTTCCTCTCTGGGACTTGCCAGATCATTAGCCCTTTACTAGGAAACTCCACAGTGATAGTTTCCTCTCGAGTGACTGCTTCCCATAGCTCTTATGTTCACAGAGAGGTTTCCTTGAGTTTGACACTAGGCTTGGTGCTATATGAAGGAAGCCAGAAGATTGAGACTTAGTCTGGGTCTTAGGGAGCTTGCAGTTTAAATGACAAAATAAGACTAACAAGTGGGAAGCAGTGAACTCTGCAAAGCTGTCAGAGGAGTGGCTGCCCATATTGTTCAACACAGGACTAGAGACATGTTATCATCAGCGGTCACATAGTCCTCAGTCTACATTTAGTTCTTGGGCTACCTGAAAACCCCTGTCTTCTCGCAATGACTCTCTCAGCCAGTATGTCACTGACCCGGGGTTGCCAGGGCTGAATGAGAGAATTCCTTGTGTGATCCAAGCTGCATTCATCTTAAGGCATTTCGAAGGTGGGAAGATTGATACAGCCCGAGAAGCCTTTGATGCTTAGGTGGCACTGAATGGATGTGTGAGAGTGGGCTTTGCATTTTCTTCTCTTCCACATCCAGGAATACAAAGGCTGATGTGATGCCATTCAGGTCCTTAAAGCACACTTCTGAAGGGAGCAGGACACGCCAACAGTATTTGTCAACACACATATACTGGGAAACTGTTCTGTAACAGCTGCTGAGCCCAGCAGAGGGGAAACAAGATGAGAAAGCCATGACTCCTGCCCTGGAAAAGCTTCTTGGATGAAGGTGGAGAAAGACCAGTCTTAACATCTTTGTATTTCCTGCATCTGTTGGAAGACAACAGCGTCTGGGACATCTGGCATAAGGTAGGCTGTTTTCTCTATCCAGGTGAAACTGGAGCGAAAGACACAGAATGTCGTTTAACCGATCATTTAAGCCATGCTCTTGTTACCCCTCTTCCCACATCCACCAAACAGCTAGAATGTTACTTTCCTGCAGTGATCATGAAGTCTGAAGAGTAATGGTGGGAATATGAAAATTGACATTTGAATGACTTACATTTATCAAATGTGCTCCACTGGGAAAAATACTTAAATTCTTCTGTTTGCTTAATATTTACATGTATAAAGAGATTCACAATTACTCTCATACATCTACAGTTATGGTGGTGAAAATACTATTGTTATAATGATTTAATTTGTTCATAATGTAGCAATACTATAATCCCGAAGTCATATTCATCATCTTTCTTGTATGCTCTTCTCCCAGTCTATTTATTCTCCTACTTTATCTTAAGTTTTTTAATGTTTTATTTATTTCTGAGAAAGAGAGAGAGAGAGGAAGGGAGAGAGAGAGAGGTAGTGTGAACAGGGGCGGGTCAGAGAGAGAGGGAGACACAGAATGTAAAACAGGCTCCAGGCTCTGAGCTGTCAGCACAGAGCCCGACGCGGGGCTCGAACCCACGAACCACGAGATCATGACCTGAGCCGAAGTCAGACGCTTAACCGACTGAGCCACCCAGGCGCCCCATTTGTCCTCCTACTTTATGCCCTGTCTCTGCCCAAGGCATTCACCACCCTTCTTGTGCTCAGCAAGAGTCTGAATACTGGGGCCTCATTAGCTTCGCCCCTTTTACCTCTGGGTCTACCTACTGGTCCAGTTATGTCTTGCCATGTTCCCTTTCCCGAGTCTATTCCTTATTAATACTTCTGGTTTTTAATTGCCTTTAATGGCTGTGCAAAATAAACACTACATCTCCCAGTATTTCCTTACAACTAGACGTGTTTCTGTGTCTTTAACCTCACAAACGAGATGCAGGTAGCAATGCCGTGCGGCAACTTCTAGGAAGCTTCTGAAGAGACAATATGTGTACCATTCGTCATATTATTTTTTGTCTATGTGCTCCCTGCCTGGAGCCAAGGCAGCCATTGTTTTTTCGTTTACAGAGAAGTTTTTAATTTTGAAGGTCAGTTTTTCCATTTCTTTTTCTTGATGGATTTTTCTTTGGATGTTGTATCTAGTTGCAGACAGGATAACCAAGGTCACAACAATTTTTTATGTTTTTTTTTTCCTAGAATTTTTGTAGTTTTAGCTCTTAAATTTAGGTCTGCAATCCATTGAATTTGTATGCATGGTGTTAGGTAAGGCTCCCTAATCATTTCCTAGGGCTGCAAGCAGCCATTTTGGAACATGAGGCAATAGTACTAGCAAGCATAGTGGAGCATCAGGATAGCAGAATGGGGGGCTGCCAGTGGGGCTGCCCTCCAAGCTCTCGACTGCTTAACTCTGAATTTCTTTCATGTGAGAGAAAAATAAATTTCTGTCTTTCAAAAAAGGCCACTGTTTTGGGTTCTCTCTTACATGAGTCCGATCTAATCCTGATTAATACACGCCTGCTGCTGTCTCTTTCTTGCTCTTCTGACTGTTGTCAATCTCAGAGGAGACTGATAAACATAATGTAAGCCATCTAGTGGAAGGCTTAGCAGCACAGGCTCTGGAATATTCTTGTGTGGTTCTCTGCTCTATATGTAGCTGCACATCTCTCTGCCTCAGTTTTTTCATTGTTAAATGGGGACCACATAAGTTTACTGAAAGGAAGAAATGAGATAATGCCTATGAAAAACTCAGATGCATGGAGTCCAGTGGCATGTGCTCAATAGGTGGCTTTTCTTGATATTATAGTATTGTGTAGTTTGATCTAAGAAAGAGCTCTTAGAACAGATGTCACCAGACATGATACACTGATACAACAATTTGCTAAATAGTAACCTGCCAGTCAGACTCCTCTCAGCTAAGTCATTTTTATGTTTATACCAAAATTTTATATTTGGCATGTTTATGTTTACATTTAAACTCAAGGTGCGCAAATTTATAGGTCATATTAAATCACAGGCTTGCGGTGACTATGCTATATTTGTTGATGTGCTGTATTTCTAAAAACATTTTTCTGGCCTCATCTTTTATATCATCTTCTTTGGCAGTGGAGCCTCTTGTACCCAGGTTTTCTAGTATCTTCTATAATATTTACCACACCTGGAGGATTATTCTGATTTTGTTGCCCTAGGATTTCTTTATGCAGACATAAAACTGTGAGACAGGGACGCCTGGGTGGCTTAGTCGGTTAGGCGTCGACTTTCACTTAGGTCATGATCTCGCGGTTCGTGGGTTCGAGCCCCGCGTCGGGCTCTGTGCTGACTGCCAGCTTGGAGCCTGGAGCCTGTTTCAGAGTCTGTATCTCCCTCTCTCTTTGACCCTCCCCTGCTCAC
This sequence comes from Hyaena hyaena, assembly GCF_003009895.1. NCBI lineage: Eukaryota > Metazoa > Chordata > Mammalia > Carnivora > Hyaenidae > Hyaena > Hyaena hyaena. Next base: position 154,128 of record NW_024081709.1, on the reverse strand, counting down.
GCTGTCTCTCTCTCTCCTAGAAATAAATAAAAATATAAAAAAAAAAACCTGTGAGACAGAATGTTTTCCAGCTAATTTCAGCAACCACCTTATTTCCAGATTAAATTTCAGACTTTCAGTCAAGCATTTCTGCCAAATTTCACACTCCATTATTTTCTTTTCAAGGATCCTTTAAAAATAACATATTTAAAAAGTTGATTAAATAGATGTATTCCAATAGTGTTTGTGACCTGGCTGTCATCTGCAACACTTTTGAATAGTCTCATTCTTAGCAAGATAACGTGTTTTATTTTGAAATCGGCTTTCACTCAGCAATAGGATTATTGATGCCTAGTCTGTAACTGTAGCCTGACAACTGTAGCAGATTTCCCCATTACCCTAGTCTAAGTGTTCTTCTTTCCTGCCTTTCCTGTGTCACTTCCTAAATCCTCCTACACATCGCTAAACAGAACTCGATAAAGTCACTCTCTTGCTCAACAGCTTTGTTTCACACAGCTCTTTTCTCAGCTGTCTCTCTATTATATTTTCTTAATTTTTTTTTTTTTTTACTGTTTATTTTTGAGAGAGAGAGAGGGAGACAGAGTGTGAGTAGCAGAGGGACTGAAAGAGGAGACGCAGAATCCAAAGCAGGCTCCAAGCTCTGAGTTGTCAACACAGAGCCTGATGTGGGCTCGAACCCAGAAAATGCAGGATCACGACCTGAGCCAAAGTCAGACGCTTAACCGACTGAGCCACCAACTCTATAATATTTTCTGTTCTTCCAGACTTATGTCACCCACTCCATGAAAACCCAATGCCTGCAGCCAAACGTGGTGTTTCATTCTTCTGCCTTCTCTTATCAAAAGGGAAAAATTTTCCCCCAATCATATATCTTGTAGAATTATTATGTTTTGCCTCAAATTATTCAACTTTATTATTCATGACTGCTAAAACTGAACATGAGTGGACTAGGCTCCTGTTGGCCTCTGTCATGTTGAATTATTTTTTCCCCAAAGGAAGGTGGTAAGGCAGCAGGTTAGAGATCAAGGACCCAAAGATGTGAGCAGAGACAGAATTCGTGAACAGCAAAACTGAGGAAGTCAGGGAAAGAAATTGAAATAAGAGTTAACCCAAAGTTCAAATCTTGTTGGATTAATGACAAAGTGAGTTGGAAACAAGCAAAGCTTAAGGAAATTCATAATGGGTTTGGGGAAAGCACTTTGATTTCTAGCCAGTTCATGGCTTTCTGTCTTGGGCTGGCAGGACCAGTGAAAGGTAGATGATGGAATTGCTGGAATGGAGAGGTGGAAGTGGAAGTCCAGTGGGACCAATTAACTCTGTATCTTTAAATTGCCTTAAAAAATATTTTTCCAGTTTTTTTTTTTTTTAAATTTTTTTTAATGTTTTTTTATTTATTTCTAGGAGAGAGAGAGAGACAGCGTGAGCAGGGGAGGGTCAGAGAGAGAGGGAGTCACAGACTCCGAAACAGGCTCCAGGCTCTGAGCTGGCAGTCAGCACAGAGCCCGACGCGGGGCTCGAACCCATGAACCGCGAGATCATGACCTAAGTGAAAGTCGGACGCTTAACCGACTAAGCCACCCAGGCGCCCCTATTTTTCCAGTTTTTTAAAGTAGGGTCGGTGGTATGACATTATTAGAAGGAGAGACAGATGGTGTCACTGATTTGGATTGTCTCCCAGATGATGCCTCTTGGCTCCGCTCTTTGATTCTGGATCACATACTGTATTGTGTTTGGTGGCCAAAGGCCTCTTCAGGCAATAACAAGGTAGAAGTGGGTGAAGTGGTGAGCTAGAAATGGAAACCCTTGTTGATAGGAAATGGTGAAAATATGCAGAATCAGTATCATGAAAGTGGGATTTGAGCTAAGCTAATTATTAGTACTTCTGCAAACTGTAAGTTCTAGATGTCTCTGCAGAGTTAATGCTGTGTGTCAAATGGGGGGATTTTCATGGGCCAACTGTGGATTTCTATTGAAGGTAAGGCTTAAGGCCCTGTGGTGGTTTTTGTGAATGGACACCTTACCTCCTGGGAACTGTTTTCTCTGTAAGTGCTGCAGTCCCCTAGTGCTCCCATATTTTAGTAGTACTGTGTGTGTGTGTGTGTGTGTGTGTGTGTGTGTGTGTGTGCAACTCTTTCAACAAAGGATTCAAAGCAATTTGGACTCTTCCTCATAGTTCTTCCTTATCTCTCACTGAGATTCTTCTAATAGTCTCCTAATTGATATGCATCTAGCTTCAGCCTTCCATCCCTGCAATGCTTCATTTGTACTGCTGGGAAATCTTTGTGGAACACAAAGCTAATGGTTTCTCATTGCCTGAAGTAATTTGGCCACATATCTAAAGGTGACCTTCACCTACACATCCTGTAGAAAGCAGTCTTTTGTTGTGCAGACATGGCCCTCCACATCCTGACTTTTCACAGTCTCCTACCTTATACCGCTATAATCCTTTGCTCTACTCATGTCCTGCTGCATGCAGTTTACTCACACTCCAGATTGTTTCTTGTCCATGCACCTTGCTCACAGTACTGTGTGTACTCATGGATCAGGCTATTTTTGATGGAATACTGGATGGTGTATATAAAATATGTAACCAATTTTGAAATCTAGGATGATGTTATCATCTACCAGAAATAATACATATTTATGTCTGAAAGGAGAATTTAGCAACCTGATTCTCAGCCCCTTTTGGAACTGGCAGATACCCTTGGTGGAAATGTGGTCTCAAATGCCAAGCTCAACAGCCTGGGTTATTTCTACTGCCAGATAGTCTTTACTGACTTAGTACTCTAATGATGTGGTCCATCATTACCAGAAGTGGAAGCATGAATAAGTAATTTTAATATACTGAGAAAATTACATCAAATCCTCCAAAGTGGAGAACACAAATGTCTCTAATTCTTGGTGAAGAGGGGCCATAAAGAAATATGTGTGGATTATTCCTAGCTCCACTCTTAATCCAGTTATTTGCCAAAATTTATAGAGTTAGACTAGTAATTTTGATTTTCCATTTGGCAAGATGTGTACAAGAACATAGGTTACTATGTTTTTCCATTCTCTTAAGTACTCTTCTTGTTATATATGTTTTTTTTCTGAGAAAACTGTATTTCTAATTCTAATCCTAATAAAGTTTTCAATTATTTAGTTATGACATTTTGTCTCAAAGTAATACTTGTGAATTAAAATGTTCTTCCTAGGCACTCTTCATAACTTGAAGTGTAGGAGGGTGTTTTGGCTGAGACTCACAGAGGCACATGAAGTTTGTTATCACACTCCCCCAGAGCATCTCTGTCTCCTCTGGGAAGACAAGTCCTAGAACTGTCAAGAAGTTCCCAAAGGAAAGGCTCTAGCCATTCCTTGCTTTACTAGGCCCTGAATTTAGAGTTTAGAAATACATAAACATGGTTGAAAGACTGGGATGGCCCACCAAAAGCCATATTGCAAGGAGGGCCAATACAGTTAGTTCTTGAGATCTTGAGAGAAAAATCATATGAAAATACAAGGAATCCTAAAAGAGTGGGCCTGAACAAACTTGACTCCAAGTGCAGTGCAAGGCTGTCCTTCAGCCACCATCCAGTGCAGCACTACCAGATTGCTGTACCCCCGGTAGTATGATAAAGAACATCCTGGTGAACAGGCATCCACGTCTCTGCTGTGTGATTCTCCCCTTCCAATCCTGAATATCTGCCAAAGGTCGTTCTTTATACCTGAGATCCAGGTGAAAACTGAATGAAGACTTGGCAAAAGATGGTGCAATGACCAAGACATTAGCATTGGAGAATGAAGATGGTTTATTTCCAAAGGGACATTAGTAGTTCGGGGAAGAGCATAGCCTTTGACAGAGAGAGATTGCTGAGTAGAGTAACAGTTAGAAAATGGGGCAGATATACAGGGATAATTTTAGTAAAAAGAGAGGGACTGTAGAACCACAGTTCAGGGACTATATTCTGTATAAAAGATACTTCCTTTCTCAGCTGTTGGGGACTGCTATAGAGTGAATGCTTGTGCCCCTCGAAATTTATATGTTGAACTCTACCTTCAGTGTGCTGGTGTTAGGGAGCAGGGCCTGTGGAGGTAATTAAGATTATATAAGTTCATGAAGGTAGGGCCTTCATGAATGAGATTAGTGCCCTTATAAGAGTTACAAGAAAGAGAGCTTTCTTCCTCTCTCTGCTCTCTGCTCTGTGAGGACATAATGAAAAATCAGCAGTTTGCAACCCAGAAGAGGGCCTCACCAGAACCTAGCCATGCAGGTACCAACTCTCAGACTTCCAGCCTCCAGAAGTTAAGAATTAAGTGTTTGTTTATAAGCCACCCAGTCTGTGGTACTCTGCAAAATAGCAGTCAGAACTAATGAACACAGCACTCTTAGTATGACTTAAAAAGAAGGGGGCCGCCTGGGTGGCTCAATCAGGTAAGTGACTGACTCTTGATTTCGACTCAGGTCATGATCTCACAGTTCATGAGATTGAGCCCTGTGTCTGGCTCTGCACTAACAGCATAGAGCCTGCTTGGGATTCTCTCTCGCCCCCTCTCTCTGCCCCTCCCTGGCTCATGCTCTCTCTCTTTTTCTCAAAATAAATAAACATTAAAAAAGGGAGGGGGGAAGGAATGGAGATTCTGTTATTTAAAAGGTGAGAATCCTTAATCTTACTTTAGAGACTAGTAAGGGTCGTTGAGAATATTAAAAATATATTTATCCTCTTGAAAAACTCTTTACCTTTAACTCCAGCAAATACATTGAATATAGACAATTAAACTGTAAATTTTGATCTGTCTTCTGTCTATAAACACTAGCTTTTCTAATATCCACGAGCTGTTGTTTATGAGGATGGATGGCATTTAGAATTTTCACAAAGATAAGTACATAATTCTTACTACAAAGATGCTATTTCTTGTGAGAAAAATGTATATTGGTAAAAACTGTTTTTATGAACTAAGACATTTATACAGTCCCTTTGGAAAGAAATTGCACAGCTATTTATATACATTCTTTTTGGTCTTTCAGTGAATGTGAGGTCACAGCAAGTGACCAAACACCACTGGAATGGCTTATCAGCACAATCAAGGGACTGAGGTCCATTCAGGAAATACTCTTTCTGGGTTGTGGTAAAAGAACCTGTTGGTCTTCTTGAGGCCTATACCAAGTCTTCTCAAATCCCGATTTTATTACCAGTGATAGACAATGTTCATATGGGACTCCACATGATTATAGTCAACCTGCAGGTACAATTGGGGATTCTCTTCTTTCACCTCAAAAAGAAGCTGTGTTAGTAATAGATAGCCCAGAATGGGAAAGGGAAAAAAAGGAAGAGAGAAAAGAAAAGTGCCTAGAACTTACAGAGTCTCAACCCTAGAGACAAGTCAGACAATGATGCAATCATGTCAGATTTAGGAGGAGGAACTGAAGAGTTCACCAGGACCATGACAGCAGCTTCCGGGGCCACAGAGCCTGGGCGCCAGGAGCAGCCGGAAGGAGAGCAGCAGGAGGAGGGACAGAGGAGGCTCGTGTGCTGTGCTGTGGGCTCTGCAGTTTGGCACATCTGGGCCATCGCCATGTGCTGCCCCTTTCCACCTCTCTTACCTTTGCAAAGCAGTTCAGTTCTGTAAGCCTTAGTTTCTTTATTAGCAAAGCTAGAATAATATTAAAACTTTCTTTGTATTATATTAAATAGTATATGAAAAGTGCATGATTTATTGCCTAGCACATTTTAGCACTCCTATAATAATAACAACAATGGGAATAAAAATTAATGATCCATATAGAGACTTCCCTAAAATTTGCTTTTTTTTTTTAATTTTTAAAATATTTTTTGAGAGAAGAATGAACAGGGGAGGGACAGAGAGAGAGGAAGACAGAGCATCTGAAGTGGGCTCCACTCTAACAGCAGAGAACTCAATGAACGGCTTGAACTCATGAACTGCAAGATCATGACCTGAGCCGAAGTCAGATGCTCAACCAATTGAGCCACTCAGATGCCCCTAAAATCTGATTTTCTAAGAAGAAACGAGGAATGTCAATCATTGTTTAAGTACTTTAGGATAAGGAGTAGGGAAAAGGAAGAAATTGTATGAAGGAAGCCATTTTGGAAGATGGGAACAGTACTTTGATATTTAGGAGATAATTTATGAGAAACAGTATGTTAGAATATTGTGATGGGATCTTGAGTCAAAGATAGAATTTGTGAACTTTAATGTCTTGCAGGTAATTAATGTCTTGGGAGGAAGATTATAGTGATAAAAAACTGGAAGTCTGTTGCCAGAAAGTACCTAGGGATGTGCAAGATTATTCTACTGTTCCAAATGTGAAATGGTGGATGTAAGAAATGACCCCTGGCAAAAAAGAGATGGCCCAAAAATGCATTTCGAAAAAAGAAGATTTCCCAAAAGAATGTAAGAAGTAACGTTCTTGAAGATATTTTTTGACGCAACTATATTTATAAATGCAGTAGTTTCTTACTTTGCACAAACCGAACAAAAAATGTGTCAAACATTTGCACGAGGGATGCTAGGGCTTGGCCTCTTAATGCAGAGCAAGACAAAGCATCTGCTCTGAAGGAGCACATAAAAAAAAAAAAGTCATTTTACACCCAGCAGTGCATTGCTGTGTGAGCTATATTTGTCTGAAAAAGCCATAAATGCAACCGGACTAGAAATGGCATTTTCATGATTGGAAACATAATCTAACTTCATACTAATTTGGAAGTCTAGGGGCTCCTGGGTGGCTTAGTCAGTGAAGTGGCTGACTTCGGCTCAGGTCATGATCTCACGGTTCATGGGTTCGAGCCCCATGTCAGGCTCTGTGCTGACAGCTAGCTCAGAGCCTGGAGCCTGTTTCAGATTCTGTGCCTCCCTCTCTCTCTGACCCTCCCCTGTTCATGCTGTCTCTCTCTCAGAAATAAATAAATAAATAAAAAGAAAAATAATCATTTGAAAGTCTGTATGTTAGCTGTTCTCTGATTTGGAAGTTTGTCAGAAAACAATGCAATTCTGATCTGACCACATATTTAAGGCATGAGGACATCCATCTGTAACAGTTGTTATTATTTTCGTCATAGAACATGAAATAAAATGTCTGCGAACAGAAGACACTGTATAGATACATGGTCATTTTGCTGTAAAAGACCATCTGCCTACCTCTGTACAACATGGTCAGAGAAGCATAAAATGAAGACCCAAATCCCTTTATATTCTTGAAGACCAGATGCCTTATGACATGACGGATGGTAGGCAGAGTTCTACCCCAGTGTCTATCCAGAGGGCAGACGTTAGGTACTGGCAGACGAACCAGCTGTCAGGATTCGGAAGCACCATGGCATTTTAGAATTTCATCTCTAAAATTTAGGATGAAGCTGAAAATTTCAGATTAGCAATTTTATGAGCTACCTTAGAAAGACAGTGGTATTGTAGAATAGGCAAACTGTAGCTGTTTGGTGTGTTACATTAGCTGTGGCTGGTTCTTTAAAAATGCTATATTCTTGAGTTTTGAAATAAGCTCAAAGCTCCTTTTCTTGGGAAATCGTGAATTTAGTGTTAAGCATAATCAGTGGGTCAGGAACTGAAGCGTGAGCCACTTGAATCCTGTGTCCGGATAGGGAATGCTCTGGAAACCTGGGCACTGGGAAGCAGAAACATGTTCCAAAGCACTTCCTCCCAAGGCAGAGGAATTTTATAATGCTCGACAGAGCATTGGGTGTAAAATGAAAATTAATAACAATGATTCTTTTTTCAGAGATGAGCCTCTCACTTTTGCTGAAGTATTTTAATATGCTGCCTGATTAGAGACAATATGAGAAATGAGCCTCTCCGATTCTCATTTTTGGCGAAAAGTCTTGGCTGGCTGTTGGGACAATCTGTTATTGCTGGCTATTGCTCTGGGGGTGAGTTAATGCCAGCTATTCAGATGCTCACTAAAATCTATATTCACGTGGAATGATGGTTTTCTGCTTCCAAGTGATCAGCTTGCCGGTTTTTTGCAGCACAAGCAAAAAAGACTTCCTTTCTGCCCCTTGGCCTTGTGGGAGTTTTGGGCCTGCAGCTCATATTCTCTGTACTTGCTCAAGCTCGTTAGTCAGTTTACAGCCATCTGTCTTTATACCATTAACCCACTTGATTGGACACCATACTGTTGTTTTCTGTGTCTGTTCTGGTAAATTATGTGCATCCTGAGTTGTTCTAATGACATGCTGTTCTAATGACAGCTCCCTCCGAGGGGATCTGGGTAGAGAGTACCTCTGTGCGAATCTCACACTGTGGCAGATTTCACCGGAGGGGGTGGGGAGCAAAAGGGAGGATCAAATAAGGGCAATCCTTGGTTCTGCTATAAGAACAGTGAGACAGTGGAAAAATGCCATCTCTTACTGGCCATTGGGCATGGCTACAATACAGGGAAGCAAAAGAGAACCAAATGGAGACTGAAGCACTTTTCCAGCCTTGGTAGAAAGCAATGCACCAAAGAGAATGACAACATGGAAACAATTAGCAGCGGGGGCCTGAGGTTCCTCCTCTTTCTTCAACTTGTCCCATTCCTGCCACATCCTGGATCATCTCCCTAAATTCTGCTCATGCTGCTTGAATAGGATAGAGATAAAGAGATAAAACCAGCCTGCGGTTCCCTGAAAGACTTTGCACAGTTTGAGAAGCAGGGTTCATACCCATCATAAGGAGAGAAGGCAGGATTCTGGAAGCAGAGCTAAAATCAGTTTTCCTGTTGCTTCTCCAGAATTCTCTGGCAGAATTTTAGGGAATTCTGGGAGTTGACAGTACCTCAAGATATTGCATGCTGTCTCAGGAGAGGAAGAAATGAAAGTGACAGTGGTTATATGTGAAGCAAGGAAGAGCTGTATCCTTTCTGTCATTTATTTATTAAGAATTTAAATTATAAATATAAATTTATGGATATTTATTTTATCATATGGGTTTTAATCCAGTTGTATTATTGTTTATTTTATTGGTCAAATTTTTCTATTTTGGTCACGAGGAGCCCCTTCACATTGCTTCTGGCATCTAGGCTTATATTTTTCCCTCTCAAACCTTGGAATCTACCACTTCTCTAAGTAGTCCTGGTTCCCTTCATTGAAGAATGATATTTAAAAACCAACATTTGGGAGCTAGATAGGTTAGTTGCTATTAGGATGTCATTGCTTCTAGGGCCTCTCAGTGGACAAAGCTGGGAACTATATGTATGCATATCCACTCATGCATATATATGCATCTATATTTATTTCTGTAAAACATAGAATGTTTTATAAAAATATTAAAATTCAGTTTATACTGTTACTTTCATTCCAATCCAACACAAGAAAATCCTCCTGTCTTTTCTTATTTGTAACTGCCTCTCCTAATGGTAAGAAACTTGGCTTCCACTATTGACAATTTATTTACTTATTTGTTTAGTCCTAATATACATATAAGGTAGTTTCAGAATTGCTAACTCATGCCTCTGTGAGAAACACATTTACTGACTAGAATACTGGATTTGTATGTAGGGGTTTTTTGGTATGTTTGTTTTCAGGATTTAGGTTTATTTTGATAATATATTTTATTTCCTCAAATTTAGTTTTCAAGGTGACCTTCTCCAGTATGAGCTATAGGGAGATAATTATCACTCAAATAGATTTTTGGTGGTACAGGTTATCACTAGTGCACAGCAGTGTACAAACTGTTTGAAGATAACAGATACTTGTAATCTGAAAGAAAAAAATTCACCTAAGCTTGCTTATTTCATAATTAGAAGTAGACATTTTGGTATAACTTTATCATTTTCCTAGTATCAGCTCAAGCATCAATATTTCTGTGAAGTTTCAGAGTAACATGCTAAATTAAATTAAGAGGGGAAGCCCATTCCATCACAGACATTTTAGATTTCAATTATAGAATTAATAAATCCAAATGACTCAAAGCTCACTGCAACTGTCCTGTTGAACATAACTTAGCTTCTTCAGAGGATTTCAAAATAGTGGCTATTAATCCATATTATGTCTGTGTATCTATATCTCTGTATAGTATGTGGTACCTTCCTATAAGTGTATAGAAAGTGTATAACCTCCAAGACTGAGTTTTTCCAATTTCATATTTAGTGGTAATTTTTCAAATCCAAAGGATATACAAGCAGTTCTTTAAAATTCCATCAGAAAATTAAAATAAGAACACCTTGATATTTATACCTATTAGTATAGGAAACTTAAATAATGACAATGAATAAAAGTAATCCATTCATTCAGTGCATATTAATTGAGTCTCTGTTATATGACAGATGTTGAGAAAACAGTTGTAATTAAAACAGAGAAAAATTTCTTCCAGTGGAAGAAAGATGGGCAATAAACAAAATAAGTATGTTGTATCGTATTGGAAAATGACAAATGAGATGGAGAATAGAAAGCAAGAAAGGTGGGTTGAAAGTGTCAGGGTGTGATTAGATCAATTTAATTAGGATGGCCAGGGGAAGGTATTATTGAAAAAGTGACAATGAGGTAGACTTTAAAGGACAGGAGGGGAGAATCTGGGGGGACAGTCAGCACGCAGATCTCAAGGCATGCGGACATTCCAAAGGGCAGCACAGAGGTCAGGATGGCTGAAGTGGAATGAATTAGAGGGTATTTTAAGAGATGAGGATGGAAAGGTAATGAAGTGGGGTGCTGGGGGAAAAAAGTGAGAAGCAGGCTGGCAGTAGAGTGTCTGAAGCTAACACTGGGGCTGTAGCCTTTATTTTGTTTGCAGAGGTGAGCACTGGAGGCTGTTGATCAGATGTGAGATGTGATCAAGATCTTGTCATTGCCAACTAACTATAACCCTTCCACAAACTCAGTTTCATGCAGCCTACTCTATGATAACCACCTCTTATCTTTTCAGTTTACTTTTTCTAGAAACCCAGCTTCAGTGATTCTTTGATCCTGCCAGGACCTCCAATCCATTGATATCAGCTCCTTTCTTTTCTCCTTTATCCCTTGATATCTTCTCTCTACTTCTCAACCTGCTGAAATCCTATGATCAGTCAATCATTGTGACCATGCCATTGACTGCACCCATAATTCCCTTGCCTTTCTTTATTTTGTAGTTGTTTGGTAAAATCATCACCCGGGGTTAAATTTAGCTCCCCACAATTTACACCCGAAGTGGTATAGCTAAATGAGGCAGGATGGAAATCACATCTTCTAGGACTATCTTACTTTGATTTCATGTCCATGAACCTCAGATACACCGGATGTCTCCAAGAAATCATACCAGGCTTTATACCCCCATGAATGCTCATTCTTGCTCCCACCCTCCTAGATGATTTATTACTTCCTTGCCTGGAACCTGCAACACATTCTCTTCATCTTTCCCTTCTTGCTTCCTGTATTACTAAAACATTTAGAAAATCAGAAGAGGGGTGCCTAGGTGGCTCACTTGGTTAACCCTCCAACTCTTGATTTCAGCTCAGGTCATGATCTCACAGTTTGTGGGTTCAAGCCCCACATTAGGCTCTGTGCTGACAGTGCAGAGCCTGCTTGGGATTCTCTCTCTCTCTCTCTCTCTCTCTCTCTTTGCCTCTGCCCTGCTCACTCTTTTTCTTTCTCTCAAAAATAAATAAATAAACAACAAAAAAAGAAAATCAGAAGAGACCTTCTACAGACTTTCACACTCATCTACACACCATCAGTATCTGCCTGATATCTTGTGCTTTCTTGCCTGCAGCAAGAAATAAACTTTAATGCTACTATCCAAAGCTTATTTCTCTACCTTGTGCACTGGATCCCATTTTTCACTGTTTACTTAAGCACATCACTCCTTTCATCCCGCAGTATCAATTCTTTTACTCCCTTCTGGAACATAGTCATTAATATGTGGGTGTTCCTCTCATTAAAACAACAAAAACGAAAATAAAAAAAGAATAGTAAAAACATCTTCCTTCAACCCTAGTTCCATCACCAGTTCATTCCTTTGCCCTGCATTACAGCAAAATTCTGCAGAAATGTTGTCTCTGGTCATTGACTATAGTCTCTTTTAATTCTCTCTTAATTTATCTCCATCAAGGTTTCATCTTGACCAAAACTGCTATAATTGCTCTTGTCAAGGTCTTAAGGTCAACTTACCAAATTCCCTGCTCAATTCTTCGTCTTACATTACTTGACCTATCAGCAGTATTTGTTGCTTTTTAAAAAAAAAAAAAAAGTTTATTTATTTTTGAGAGCTAGAACATGAGCAGGGGAGGAGCAGAGAGAGAGGGAGACAGAATCTGAAGCAGGCTGCAGGCTCTTAGTTGTCAGCACAGAGCCCCCCATACAGACCTCAAACCTATGAACCCGTGAGATCATGACCTGAGCTGAAGTTGGACACTCAACTGACTGAGCCACCCAGGAGCCCGTATCAACAGTGTTTGTTAACAGTCACTCCTTTCTTCACTGGCTTCCTGGACACCAAACTCACTTGACTTTCTTTTCACCTTATTTCTGGTTCCTCCTCAGGCTCCTTTGCTGGTTCCTTCACTGTTTGCTGCATCCTGATAATGGGGTGCCCAGAGGCTTGGCTCAGGATTCTTTGTTTTATTGATACTCATTTTCTTGGATCTTACATAGTCTCATGGTTCTGAATACTCATATATCAACCACTTCCAAATTTATATCTCCAGCATAGACCATTCTCTTACATCTCACTTCTGTCCATTAGAATATTACTTTCTCTGTATCTTGAAAATATATTCAGTTTATGTAGAATCTGATCACTAACCATTAATTCTGTTACTGTCACCCTGGTCTATAGCCACCATTATTTCCCATTGAATTATCACAGTGGCCTCATAATTGGTCTTTCAGATTCAGCCCTCCTGTATACTTTGTCAGCATGTTGGACAGTGGACAAAATGAGAATAGACTCTATGAGGTACTAGGGTGAAAGCACGAAGGCTGAAGAGAAGTTAGATAGCAGTCGAGGTGGTGAGAAGCGGTCAGATTGTGGGCATATTTTGAAGGTTGATCAATAGGATTTGTTGATGAAAGAGGGTCAAGAATGCCTTCGAGGTTTTTGCCTGGAGCAATTGAGTGTGTGGAGTTTGGTGAAAGAAGGGGGCTTCTACACTACTAATAACTAAAATTGTCCAGTTTTTTTTGAGAATTAACATAGCCACTTGTATCATAAGCCTTTTAAATGCATACTTTTTGACCCACTGGTCTCATTTTGATTTTTTCAATAAAAGGAAAAGGCCCTTTTTATAAAAATGGTCATTATAATATTGTTTACAGTGGTATAAAAATAACATGGAAAATATGTACAATCTAACATTAAGTGAAAACATGAAATGATAGGTTCACTAATAGAATACTATGTAATATTAATGGAGGTGGATAAATCAAAATCAGAATTTACAGTAATAAATCAGTTATTATTCTAGGCCAGTGAGAAAATGAGCAATTCATTTTAAGTTCAAACATTCTTACTGTTTTCTGTTTTCCTGTTTATTTCTTGTTTGGAAGTTTCATAACTAAGACCAAATTTTCCTGTTTTAGTCTTTATGATGTGTGTGTTTGCATTCTGTGTATTCATAATTGTTCAAGCCAATAATCTAGGATTTTGCTTTGTCACAGTTTACCTGTAACCCATCAGCAAATCCTGTTGGCTCTACCTTGTAAAACAAATAATACTAAAGTAATTTCTCATCACCTTCACTGTTGCTACTCTGGTCTGAGTCACTGTCATCTCTTTCTTGAATTATCATGTACCTTTTAAATTCACCTCCCTACTTCTGACTCTCTATAGCCTATTTTCTATACAATGGTACTTTATTTTTTTTTTTTAATGTTTTATTTATTTCTGAGAGAGAGAGAGAGAGAGAGAGAGAGAGAGAGAGAGAGAGCATGAACAGGGGAGAGTAAGAGAGAGAGGGAGATACAGAATCTGAAACAGGCTCCGGGCTCTGAGCTAGCTGTCAGCACAGAGCCCGACGTGAGGCTTGAACTCACGAACTGTGAGATCATGATCCGAGCCCAAGTCGGACGCTTAACCGACTGAGCCACCCAGGTGCCCCAATGGTACTTTAAAAATAACATCAAATCTTGTCACTCCTCTGCTCAAAACCATACAATAGCTTTCATCTTACTGAGGGTAAAAACCAAAGTCCTTAGTAGTTCATAAGATCCTATAGGATGTAGTCTCTGAAGATTGAACAACTACTCTCTCCTTTTTCCTTTTCGTTTCTGGCACACTGGACTTCAGACTGTTAATTGTTTATTTATTTATTATTTATTTTTTTTACCTTTTGACCCTTTTTATCCATGTCTCCTGCCCTTACCCACTGCCTTGGGGAATCACAACTCTGTGTTTTATATCTATGAGCTTTTTTTTTTAATTGTGTTTTGTTTTTTAAAGATTCCCCATATAAAAGGGATTATATGGAGTTTGTCTTCCTCTGATTTTTTTTTCACTTAGCTTAATGCCCTTGAAGTCCGTCACAAATGGCAAAATTTTATTCTTTTGTTATGGCTATACTATTCCATTCTATACCTACATACACCATAATTTCTTTAACTATTCATCCATTGATGGACACTTAGATTGTTTCCATATCTCGGATGTTGTAAATACTGCGGCAGTGAACATGGACGTGTATATACCTTTTTCAGTCACTGTTTTCATTTTTCTTGGAGAAATACCCAGAAGTGGTCTTGCTGTCTCATATGATACTTCTATTTTTAATTTTTTGAGGAAACTACATAATATTTTCCAGAGTGGCTGCACCCATTTACATTCTAACCAACAATGCACAAGATTTCCCTTTTCTCCACATCCTTGTCAATACTTGTTACTTCTTGTCTTTTTGATAGTAGTCATTCTAACAAGTTTGAGATGATATCTCATTGTGTTTTTGATTTGCATTTGCCTGATGATTAATGATGTTGAACATATTTTTATGTACCTGTTAGCTGTTTGTGTATCTTCTTTGGAAAAATATCTGTTTTAAATCTTCTGGCTATTTTTAATTGGATTTTTTTTCTGTTGGTTGTATGAGTTCTTTTATATTTGGATATTACCCCTTATCAGACATATGATTTGCAGATATTTTCTCCCATTCGTTAGGTTGCTTTTGATGGTTTCCTTTGCCGTGCTGATGCTTTTTAGTATGAGGTAGTTTCATATTTTTATTTTTACGTTTGTTGCTTTTGGTTTTGGTGGCATATTAAAAATATCAGCGTCCAGACCTATGTTAAGAAGCTTACTACCTATGTTTTCTTCTAGGAATATTATGGCTTCAGGTCTTACATTCAAGTCTTTAGTCTACTTTGCATCAATTCTTGTATTTTATGTCAGATAGTGGTTCTGTTTTATTCTTTTGCATGTGACTATACAATTTTCCCCACACCATTTATTGGATTTTTTTTGTGGGTCCACACAAATTTTAGGATTATTCTACTTCTTTGAAAATGCCATTGTAATTTGGTAGGAATTGCATGGACTTCTTTGGGTAGTATGGACATTTTATCAATGATGATTCTTATAATCCAGGAGTATGGACTATCTTTTATTTGTGTCGTCTTCAATTTCTTTCGTCAAAGTCTTGAAGTTTTCAGTCTGCAGGCCTTTTGCATTCTTGGTTAATTTTTTTAATAGGAATTTTATTCATTTAAAATTTTTTTTAATGTTTTATTTATTTCTGAGAGAGAGAAAGAGAGACAACATGAGCAGGGGAGGGTCAGAGAGAGAGGGAAACACAGAATCCGAATCAGGCTCCAGGCTCTGAGCTGGCAGTCAGCACATAGCCCGACACAGGACTTGAACCCACAAACCGTGAGATCATGACCTGAGCCAAAGTCGGATGCTTAACTGACTGAGCCACCCAGGCACCCTGAATTTTATTCTTTTTGGTGCAATTATAAATGGGATTATTTTCCTTATTCCTTTTTCTAACAGTTCTTTATTAATGTATAATAACACAGCAGAGTTTTGTGTACTGATTTTGTACCCTGAAACTTTACTAAATTCATTTATTGGTTCTAACAGTTTCTGATGCAGCCTTATTGTTTTCTATATATAATATCATGTCATCTGCAAATAGTGACAGTTTTACTTCTTCCTTTCCAATTTCTTTTTTTTTCCCAGTTGCTCTGGCTAGGACTTCCAGTGCTATGTCGAATAAAAGTGGCATGAGTGGACATTGCTGTCTTTTTTCTAATTTTAAAATACAAACTTTTAGCTTTTCACTGTTGAGTATGATCTTAGCTACAGGCTTGTCATATATAGCCTTCATTATGTTGAAGTATGTTCCCTCTATACCTAATTTTTTGGGAGTTTTTATCATAAATGGATGTTGAATTTTCTCAAGTGCTTTTTCTGCCTCTATTGACATGATGATATGATTGTTGTTCATATTTTTAAATGTATATCACATTGATTGATTTGTGGATGTTGAACTATCCATGCATTCCTGGAGTAAACCTCACTTGATCATGGTGTATGAACCGTTTAGTGTGTTGCTGAATTCAGTCTGCTAATATTTTGTTGAGGATTTTTACATCTATTATTTATAAGGGATATTGGGGTGTGATTTTCTTTTCTTTCATATCCTTGTCTGGTTTTGGTGTCAGGGTAATGCTGGCTTTGTAAAATGAGCTTGGAAAAGTTTCTTCCTCTTCTGTTTTTTGGAAGAGTTTACAAAGGATTGGTATTAATTCTTTCTTGAATATTTGGTAAAATTCATCAGTGAAGCTGTCTGGTTCTAGGCTTTTGTTTGTTGGGAAGTTTTTGATTACTAAGTCAATCTCCTTACTAGTTCTGTTCAGGTTTTCTATTTCAACATGACTCAGTCTTGGTTGGTTGTTTATTTCTAGGAATCTATCCATTTCTTCTGGGTTGTTCAGTTTATTGGCATATCTTTCATGATCCTTTGCATTTCTGTGGGATCAGTTGTCACATCTTCTTCATTTCTGATTTTATTAATTTGAATCCTCTCTCATCTCCCCCCACCTCCTTGGCGAGCCACGTCAGTTTCATTTATCTTTCAGATAACCAGCTCTTAGTATCATTGATCTTTTTATCATCTTTTTAGTCTCTATTTTATTTATTTCTCCAGTCTTTGTTATTTCCTTTCTTCTCTAACTTTGGGCTTCATTTGTTCTTTTTCTACTTCCTTGAGATGTAAAGTTAGGTTTCTTACTTGAGATCTTTCTTATTTCTTGAGGTGGGCATTTGTTGCTATGAACTTCCTTCTTGGAACTGCTTTTGCTGCCTCCCACAAATTTTAGATATGTTAAATTTTAATTGTCATTTGTCTCAAGATATTTTAAATTTTCTGTTGATTTCTCTGACCCATTGCTTGTTCAGTGGCATATTGCATAATGTTTACATATTTGTGAATTTTCCAGTTTTCTTTGTGAAATTAATTTCTAGTTTCGTACCATTATGTTTGGAAAAGATGCTTGATATAATTTCAATACTCTTAAATTTATTAAGACTTGTTTGTGGCCTATATTTTTTCCTGGAACTTTTCATGTGCACCTGGGAAGAATGTGTATTCTGCTACTTTTAGATGGACTGTTCTGTATCTAATAAGTCCATCTGGTCTAATGTGTTATTGAAGGCTTATTTTTATTTTTTATTTATTACATATATACATATGATTCTCAATAGTTAACATAAAGTGGAGTTTTGGCTTTAGGAGTACAATCCACTGATTCATCACTTACATATAATACTCAGTGCTCATTCCAACAAATGTCCTCCTAATGCTCATTACACATTTCCCCCCCGCCCCACCTCATCAACCCTCAGTTTGTTCTCTGTATTTAAAAATCTCTTATGGTATGCTTCCCTCTCTGATCTTATTTTTCCTTCCCTTCCCCTATGATCATCTTTTAAGTTTCTCAAATTACACAGATGAGTGAAATCAGGTCATATCTGTCTTTCTCTTATTTTGCTTAGGATAATGCCCTCCAGTTCCATTCATACTGTTGCAAATGGCAAGATTTCATTCTTTTTCATCATCGAGTAGTCTTCCATTATATTTGTGTACCACATATTCTTGGCCCATTTGTCACTTAATGAATATTTGGGTTCCTCCCATAATTTGGCTATTGTTGATAGCGTTGCTATAAACATTGGGGTACATGTGCCCCTTTGAATCAACACTTTTGTATTCTTTGGATAAATTCCTACTAGTGCAGTTGCTGGGTTGTAGGGTAGTTTTATTTTGAGTTTTTGAGGAATTTCCACACTGTTTTCCAGAGTAGTTGCACCAGTTTGCATTCCCACCAACAGTGCAAGAGGGTTCCTCTTTTTCCACATCCTTGCCAACATCTGTTATTTCCTGAATAGTTAATTTTAGCCACTCTGACAGGTGTAAGGTGGTATCTCATCCTGATTTTGACTTGTATTTCCCTGATAATAAGCAATGTTGAGCATTTTTTCATGTGTCTGTTTGGAAGGGTTATTTTTTGAATTGATTTTCTATCTGGATGACTAATCCATTGATGTAAGTAGAATATTAAAATCCCCTAATACTATTGTATTGCTATCTGTTACTCCCTTTAGGTCTGTTAACAATTGTTATGTGTGTGTGTATATATATATATATATATATATATATATGTAGGTGCTTCTGTAATGAGTACATAAATATGTACAAATGTTATATCCTCTTGTTGAATTGATCCCTTTATCATTATGTAACACCTTTTTTGGTCTCTTATTGGAGTCTTTGCTTTAAGGTTTATTTTGACTAAGTATAGCTATTCTAACCTTATTTTAGTTTCCATTTTTTAGCATATCTTTTTCTATCATTAGACTTTAAGTCTGTGTGTCCCTACATCTAAGGTGAGTCTATTATAGGCATCATAGAGATGGATCTTTTAAAAAACAAAACAAAACAAAACAAAACAAAAAAAAACCCAGTCCATTCAGCCACTCTATGTCTCCGGATTGGAGAACTTAGTTCATTTATGTTTAAAGTAATTATCAATAGGCATGTACTTATTGCCATTTTGTTAGTTGTTTACTGGTTGTCTTTATAGTTCGTCTATTCCTTTCTTTTCTTGGTACCTTCCTTTGGGTTTTGATCACTTTCTCTGGTGGTATACGTATACTCCTCTGTCTCTTTATCTTTTGTGTATTTGCTATACACTTTTCCATTGTGGCTATCATGAGCTTTAGCTTTTGTTTGTTTCCGGGTCTTCTTCGATTCCCCCCCCCCCCCCCCCCCCCCTTCAGTTATTAATGACAGCTTTGCCAATTAGAGTATTCTTGGCTGGCAGTTGTTTGCTTTAGCACTTTGAGTATATATTTGTACCACTCCTTTCTAGCTGGCAAAGTTTCTGCCAAAAAATTTGCTGATAGTTGATTTACCTGTATATAACAAGTTGCTTTCCACTTGCTGCTTTTAACATTCTTTACTGATCTTTATTTAACTTCTGACATTTTGATTATAAGGTCTCTTGGACTCATCTTGTTTGCAACTCTCTAGACTTCCTGGATCTGGATATTTCTTTCCTGTAGTCACTGGTGCTCTGGAGAATGGCAAGAGGGGGAGTATGAAGATGTTGCCCTCCCGTCTCCATCCCTGGGGAGTGGTCTAGGAGGCTCCCGGAAGTGTGTGTTAAATTAGATGCCTGACTCTCAGGCTGACACTTTAATATAACCAGGTGAGTCTCCATAGTTTAGGTCTGGGCATCTTTGGCTTCCTTTGATCTTCGTCCGAGGCAGGTGAATCTGGGTACTGGGCCCTGTAAGAGCAGTTCTCCAGGTCCCTACAATCCTGTGGGTCTCCTTGGTTTTTATAGTTAGATGCCTCAGGGGCGGGTCCTACAAGTCTTGGTTCTTGTTGTGCCCTTCACTCCTTGGAGAGGAGCTCCAGGTGTTAAGTTTTCTCCTGGTTGTGGATCGCTGCCTGAGGATCAGGGTGAGGTTGTATCCTGGGCGAGCCATGTGCTTGTCTTCTCATTTTCTGATATGTAGTCATTACCCAGCAGGCCTGTAGGTTGTTTTTAAAAGGAAACTTTTGATGTGTAGCTGTAAGCTCAGTGTGCCCATGGGAGGAGGTGAGTTCAGGAACCTCCTGCACTGCCATCCTGATCTGAAACTCTTGTCTTGAAATATTTTTATATTTATAAAAGGGAAATATGTTAAAAACTTAATTTAGTGTCATCTTCAAAAAAATTTTTTTTAACATTTATTCAGTTTTGAGAGACAAAGAAAGATAGAGCACAAGCAGTGGGGAGAGAGAGGGGGAGACACAGAATCCCAAGCAGGCTCCAGGCTCTGAGCTGTCAGCACAGAGCCCAACGCGGGGCTCGAACCCACAAACCACGAGATCATGACCTGAGCCTAAGTTGGACACTTAACCGACTGAGCCACCCAGGTGCCCTAGTGTCATCTCTTTAATTTAGACAATAGCTGTATCCTTTTATACATTTTTTCCCTAGAAGGCATTTACTTTGGTCAAGTGGTGAAAACAGTTCATTATCTAAGTTTACAAAGATTTTTTAATGTTTATTTATTTTTGAGAGAGAGAGAGCAGCGAGAGGCAGTGAGAGAGGGAGACACAGAATCTGAAGCAGCTCCAGGCTCTGATCTGTCAGCACAGAGCCCGAAGCAGGACCTGAACTCACAAAGCATGAGCTTATGACCTGTGCGGAAGTCAGACACTTAACTGACTGAGCCACCCAGGTGTTCCACAAAGATTTTTAAAGATGTTTATTTATTTACTTTGGGAGAGAAAGAGACAGTGCGTGAACGGGGGAGGGGTAGAGAGAGAGAGAATCCTGAGCAGGCTCTGGGATGTCAGCACAGAGCCAGACCTGAGGCTCAATCCCATGAACCATGAGATCATGACCTGAGCTGAAATCAAGAGTCAGACACAACCAACTGAGCCACCCAGACACCTCAGTTTACAAATATTTTTAATGGCTGTTTACAAATAAGTTCTCACAGACTTCTACCTTAAGAGTTCTGTTTTACTACAGCAACTTTGTACTAGAATGCAAAATCAAGGGATCAGATTTCAAGGCCCACCTCTGTCAGTTTTTCACTGTGTGATTATGATTGAAGTAGGTAACTCGAATCAGGTTTTGTGTTTGCAAAGTGAAGATATCAATCTCTTTTCTTTATACTTGATAGAGCAGTTGTGAAGATCAAAAGAAATAATGTATCTGAAATGCCTAAAAAACTATAAATCACTACAGAATGTGGGGAATATGGTAATTTAGGTTGAGATCACTTCTGCTTCATTCTGAAAATTTTATCCTTAGGTCTTAATTGTCATCTTCTCCCAAAAGTAATGTTTCCCTTTGAATGCAAGTCAATTATCATTAAAAAACTAAGTTATAATGGGAACATATCTTTTCAGAATAAGAACATAACCATAGGATGTTAAGAAATCATGTGATTATCTCACAAAGATTGTAAAAAAATAGAAATGGGCATAAATTGTAGGACGATCTTATGCGTTCTAAGTGTGCTCTTAACCTGAAAATAGATAACAAAACTAGCAAAAGTTACACAAAGTTTTAAACATTTGACAAAAAGAAGTAGCAGACTACTAAGTCATCTTATCTATTGTTTGAATAAGTCTTTCTGAACAGGTGAAATATGAAATTAGTTTATTAACAGAAGATTAAATTTTCCATCTGGCCAACAGTATATATAGGAAGGTGTCACGTACAGAATCTCAGAGTGCAGAATAATATGATTAATCACCAGCACTTTCTTAAAGAGGAAGAATCACAAAGACAGTAATCCAGGTAGACCTGAGGAATGAGAAAAATATCAGTTTTAAAATACAAAAAGTTGAAATTACGGCTCTTCTAAGAGAAGCAGATTTATGCAGCGCGTGTTCAACAATCACAAACAGAAGACAAATGAAAGGGTTTACTGGTCTGCAACAAACTTTGCATTCTCTCCAAAGCTGCATATATGTTATGGGTGCTACAATTCATCAGGATAAAAATAAGATGCATTGTAAATTGAGAGAGGCCAATTATTATTTTTGAAAGGACAACAAAAATTTGCCCAAAGTTTATAGCTAACTGCTGCAAAAGCTATACAATAAAAGCAATGTGATTATACAGTAGTTTAGCTAAAAGTAAATCATCTGATGCCAGAGTAAATGGACAGAAATAAACTACAAAGTATATTTTGCTCATAAAAATGGAGATCAGATTTGGCCTCAATCCAAGCTGAACTAAATATAACCAAAAGGGGGTAAGGCATGCTTTAAGAAGTTTCCTTCACTCCAGACCGCAGCCTTATTCCTTCCTAACTATGTGCGTCCGGCTTAGTCTGCGGTGACTTCTGAGCAGAAGCAGGGTGACTGTGCCTGCCAAGAAAGTCGGTTTTGAATCTCAGTTCTGTCATCTGTAAAATGAAAAAGGAAAAGATCTCTAAATTCCTTTCTAACTCTTCAAAAACGAATGCTTCATGTTGCCAATTTTAATGTCATCCAACCTTAAACGCCAATTTTAGGAGGGTGGGCTTCAAGTATTTTTGCTACAAACTGCTGAATTGCTTGTTCTCTAGGACAACTTGACCGTTTAGTTTTCTTCATTTTCCCTTGTACTGGATTCACTGTGTCCTTTATTCCACATCTTCTTTTCCTTGGCCTAGTCCTTCGTTTTGTTGGAACCTAATCTCCAGTTGATGAACAAAAAACTGCATTGGAGGGGAAAATTGAGTGCCTGCGTATATGAAAATGGCTTTTTGTGTCCTCACTCTTAACTGATTGACTGCTTTCAGCGTTCTGGGTTGAAATGTGCTGGTGCCTCAGAATTTTGAAAGCATTTCTCTATCGTCCTTTGGGGCATGTGGTGCCACTGATATGCCAAGTGCCGTTCTGATCCTGTGTCTTTGTGTATGAGCATTTTTCTCTCTGAAAGTTTTTAAGATCTCCTTATTTCCAAAGTACTGAAAAATGTGCTGTGGGGTGTTTTTAAACATTCATTGATTTATATTTTTTTCATTCTTTTTCTTTTATTTTAAGCCTCACATCTTTCATCCCACTGTTCTCCCTAATCTGTCTTTCTGGAATGTCTGTCAATTAGATGGTTGATTTTCCAATTTTCCTATATTTTGTCTCCCATTTTCCTTCTCTGTTATTTTTGCTTTATGAAAGATTCTCCTTAACTTTCCTAATCATGGCATTAAATTCTTTATTTCTGCTGTCAAATTGTTCATATCCAAGAGTTCTGTTTTGTTCTGTGAAAGTTCTCTCTTGGACTATCGTGTCCTTTTTGTCTTTCTGGAGACGGTAATTTATTTGTCTTACTGGAGTCTTTCTTCGACTTTTCCTTTTCTTTTGAGTTCCTTATTGCTATTATTTTGTCTTGGTCCTTCTCATTTATATTGGAGACTTTCCTAAAATGTCCAGTGAACCTTGGATGTCAACTCATACTTAAGATAGAAGCCTTAAAAACCAATTGAAAGCTATTCATTTATTGTTAGGACTTATTGAGAGTTGTTTTGTGGTGGCTTCAAACCGCAAGAGTCCCCTGAAGAGCCCACGACTGTTAATACATTTGAGGACTCTCACTTGACCAGTGAGCAGCTTCCTGTCTTTAACTTCTGACTGGCATGGGGTCAGAGTACATGGGGGCAAAAGTGGCCTCCACTTGTCCCTTAGAACTGAGTCAGCGGAAGGAGCTTAGGCAGGAGGGGGTATCACTATTCAATTCTGTTTTAAGAACGGCATCCCCCCTTCACATACCTCGATGTGTGTGTCTTCTGAATCCCTAGTGTTGACCCATGGTTTCTGCCTAAGTTAGAGAGCAGCAGCTAGACTGTGTGGGGCTCAAGAGATCCCGCTGCTCTTTATAGATTTCAGTAAACTCTTCTGTCATCAGTCTCTCTTCTATATCCGTCTTCATTTACAACCTTTGGTCTCCAATTCCTAAATCTGTTTAATGTTCTATGGCATTAATTTTCCTGATGATTCATTTTAGCTTTCCTAAGTTGGATATTTTATGGTTGTTATGACATCACTTTACTTCTGTCATTTATGTTCTTTTTGTGTTTATGTTTATTTTTCCTTTTCCTGTCATTTTAGCTGTCTTTAGTTCTTTGGGGTAACAGAGTAAATCTGTATACTTTTTTCATACTGAAACATAAATTATGGTTAGCGAATTCTGTGTAATAAAACAAACTAACCCTCCATTCTCTGGGTTTTAGTGATGAATGCAACAGGAGTTGATTTTTCCCTTATGCAGATTGCTTGAGTATGTGGTCTTAGTGTGGTCTGTCTTTCCTCCATGTGATAATCCAGGGACCAGGCAATTCCCATTTTATAACTCTCCTATCCCCTGGGAGCTCTTTGTCTTTGAATCAAGCTGGCTAAGCCAAAAGAAAGCTCTGAGAATATGTATCTGCTTCTTCAAAACCTTGGCTGGCAAGTCATAGGCATTACTTTTTGTTCTCATTTCATTAATAAGAAGTTGCTCCACGTAAAATGGAGGGAGCAGGAGGTGTTGGCTCTTGGGGAAGCACAATATTTTGCTTGCCAGCTAATCATCTCTGCTAGAGACTGGCTACTGTCCATTTGTACCCTCTTTATTCTCTCTTTCTCTCTCTCTCTTTTTTTAAGAGAAAGAGAGGGAATGAGAGAGAAGAGAGAAAAAGAATCTTATGCAGGCTCCATACTCAGCACAGAACCTGACCTGGAGCTTGATTCCACAATCCTGGGATCATGAGCTGAGCCAAAATCAAGAGTCAGACACTCCACCTACTGAGCCACCCAGGCGCCCTTCTACCATCCTTTTTTTCTATATATAAAACTCCCTCCTCAATAAAGATAGCCTAAATTCCCAATTCTATTCCTTTACCCATTTCAAAATCCAGTGTACCCAGAAAATGTCAATCACTTGTATCAGATCTAGATGTGGCTATTAAAAGTTTAACAACTTACGGACTAAAAGACAAGTTCCTTTATTTCCTGACACCTTTCTATGCACACACATATACAATCTACAATGATGGAGAAGAGGCACTCTGTCTAGAAAGAGAAGAACTGATAAATATAGTAATTAGTGGTTTGTAGCAGTGATAGAATCCTGATGGCATGATTCTGCCTAAAGAGGAATTTCCTTATTTAGGAAATTGATTTAACTCTGGAAGAAACTTTTGTTCATTGTTCTCCAAAGCCACCAGCACTATCTTCTTGTCCATTATCTTCCAAAGGCACACTTCAAGTGGGTATTGGTGAATATATCGTACTTTGTGTTTTCTTCTGTTTTCCAGCCAACATCTGCCATTTATGTTTGCAACAGGGAACCCTTAGAGTTGTTTGAAAAATCTTAAAAGTCAAAAGCTTTCTGAGGATATGCTATGATGTCTTTGACCAAACATCTGTTTTATTTGTTTCCAATCTGTTTCATTGTTAGGATTCAACTCCCAACAATGTAATATCCTATATAAAGTTTTCCAATATAATTTCTTTGGTTCCTAGTCCTTATATCTTTTTCTGATTGTAATGGTGGTTATCTTGAAGCCATCTGAAATAATAGTTTTGACATAGAAAACAACATACCAAATCATTTTTTTATAAGATTAAATTCTGTTTAACTGAGAAATTTAACAGATTTAAGTTTTTAAAATTTATTTTAATGTTTATTATTGAAGTATATTTGACATAAAATGTCATTATAGTTTCAGATGTACAACATAGTGATTTGAGAATTCTGCACATTACTTAAAGCTCACCATTACAAGTGTAGTCAACATCTGTCACCATTCAACATTATTACAATGTTATTGGCTGTATTCTCTATACTGTACTTTTCATCTGTGTGACTTATTTATTTTATAACTAAGGTTAACAGGGTTTTTTCTTCCACAAAATACTTTGAAATTTCACAAACTGCCTATTTGAGATCTAGAAGCAGTCAGACCTTATAAACTTTTCTGTCTTGCTCATAAACCAGCTAACTTTTGCCTGAGCTCATCTCTTTCTTATAATATCTTACAAAATATACTATTTGTTATCCAAAACAATATCTTATTCTGGATTTTTTTTTACTTCTTCTACAATCAAATTCTGGATTAATTCTATCTGCTGTGATAAAATACAAGCCCAGATTGAATGGCTTACCACAGGTAAAAGCTTCTTTCTCATTCGTGTAAGAGCTGCTGGCTGATGGAAGGCTTTTCTTCATGAGGAATTTCAGAAACCTTGGCTTCTGCCATTGGTCTTGCTATTTCCCAGAACCAGCCAACAGGAAGGAAAGAGCCTGGGGAGAAGCTCATGTGCTTCTTAAAAGTCTGTATAGATAGTGACACATACTTCCGTTCACTGTCTACTGGGAAAAATTGTAGACATGGGCCCTATCTAGATGGTTCCACATGCACCTGGGAAACATAGTTTGTGGTTATACATGGGCTTCCTCAAAACAATTCTGTAATGTGGAAGGGGAAGGAAAAATTTTGGTAGATAGCTGTCTCTCTCTACCACATTTGTAAGGAAGTAGATAAATTACCTGCTACAACCTGCCTTGATTTCAGCTTTAGTTGAAAAATGTTTATTTCAGAATTCTTTCTGTCTTTAAAAGTCTTCTCATTTATTGGCATTAAGGAAGATGTTTTTATTTCTATTTTCTTTTTACTTCTTTGTGTTGTGTCTAACTCAATAAATAGAGCAGTTATTCGGGGTTCTATTGTATTAGTTGTAAAAATGAAATTTGTTTTAGTGCTGACAACCTAATTGTATAAGATGCTTTTCAAAAGCTCATGACACTTTCTCCTCTCTTTGGGAATGGTTTCTAACATATGACCCTGGTCCTTGGTCAAGGGTACTGATACAAACCGAGTCACACATTCTCTTTTTAAAAAATTGAAATATAAAAACAGTGAGACCTAGTGTTTATGATTGATAAGAGCTGAGTCACTTGAGTGGTAGTTTTCTAGCAATAAATGTGTCCTTGAAATCCTGTGCTGAGATTCCTGGAGCTGCCTTATTTTCTTCCTTTCCTGACCTTTTTTTGTTAAATTTCTTCTGCAACATCTTGAGAAATAGCAGCACTCCTGCAATAAATTCTCTTTTATATTTAATCTAGCAAGAGTGTCTATTGCCTGTTGACTGCAACCCAGAGACCCTTAATTAGTATCCCAGGGAAGCATATTTATTCTGAGATCTTCAATATCTGTCCAATATCCATTGGCATTTTGAAGGTTTTTTTTTTTTCTTATTAATTCTCACGTTAATGGCTTAGATTGACTATGTTATACCACAGGCTATATGTCTTTTCAGAAGCTCAAGAAGTGATTTCTTAGAACTAGATAAATGTCAGTTACTCTGTTCAATAATGTGAAGTTCACTCATATTCTGCCTGACTTTTTGTTAACAACATCATGGTTTTTGGAAAATAGGGAACAACACTTTTGGGATAGTGGCATTAGAGAAAGTAAATATATTGCTCAAGGTCATATAATAGTAACTGATAGAGATAGAATTTTAATCCTCATCTGAAAAACTTCAGAACCAAAGTTCAAGACCTTTAGATCTATAACATTTTATGTGCCACACATTTAAATGGATGCTAGGAGATTGAAGATAAATTTTTTTAAAACTCTGCTCTTTGTTCTTTGAAGTCATATGGTTTATCAGTAATTAGGTGATATCAACATAATATGGTAGGTAAAAAGAGAAAATTACCCTCAGGACTATGGAATATGGAAGAGAAAACTAGCAACCCCATGGGTATCTGTGTATGCTATCTTCTAACTACTTTCTTTTAGTTAGTTGCTGCCTGCTTTAGTTAATGGGTGGTTTTCTGTGGTTATACTCTCTGATTCCCTTCTATTTTTTTCTTCATGGTTACCATGAGGCTTACATAAAACATCTTATACCAGTCCATTTTATGTTGATAGCAGGTTGACATTGATCACATATAAAAACTTTACTCTCTTACTCCTCACTTTTATATTTTTAATGTCACAATGTACCTCTTTTTATATTGTGTATTCATTAAGAAATTATGCTAGTGATAGCTATTTTTAATACTTTAACCTTTATA
Source organism: Hyaena hyaena (assembly GCF_003009895.1). NCBI lineage: Eukaryota > Metazoa > Chordata > Mammalia > Carnivora > Hyaenidae > Hyaena > Hyaena hyaena. The sequence goes on along the minus strand of NW_024081709.1, from coordinate 126,175 downwards.
ATATAGTTAAGTATATAGTTAGGTAATATAGTTAGGTAGTTAACACGCCATCATATTATAGAATTAGTGTTCTGAATCTGACTATATATTTACTTTTACCAGTGTGTTGTATAAATTTGTATGTTTCCGTGTTATTAATTAGTGCCTGTTCATTTCAGTTTGAAGAACTTCTTTCCACATTTCTTTTAAGGCAGTGTTACTGCCAGTGAAGTCCCTCAGCTTTTGTTTGTCCTTTGGATAGAGTGTTCTTGGCTGGAAATTTTTTTCCTTCAACACTTTGAATATATTATCCCATTCTCTCCTGATCTGTAAGGTTTCCGCTGAGAAATATGCTGATTGCCTCTAGGGGGTTTCTTCATAGGTTACAATCTTTTTTTTCTCTTGTTGCTTTTAAGATTCTCTCTTTTGTCTTTGATTTTGACAGTTTCATTCCAATGTGTCTTGGAGAAGATCATTTTGAATTGAAATAATGGGTGCTCTATTAGCTTTGTGAAGTTGGATGTCCATGTCTCTTCCCAGGTTTGGCAAGTTCTGAGCCATCATTTCTTCAAATAAGCTTTGTGTCTTCTTTTCCCTCTCTTCTCCTTCTGGACCTCCAGTGATTCTGATATTGCTTCATGTGCTGGTGTTCCATAGACTATTCAGGGTTTTTTTTTTTTTTTTTTGGTTTGTTTGTTTTGGGTTTTTTTTGTTTTGTTTTGTTTTCTTTTGTTGCTTTTTGCTTTTTCACATTTTTTTTGTCTGTTTTCCTCTGGGTTATTTCAGTGTTCCAATTCTCTAACTTACTGATTCTGGCTTCTGCCTAATCTGTTCTGGTACTGATGTCTTCTGTTGCATTCTTCATTTCATCCATTGATTCTTCAGCTCCAGAATTTCTATTTTGTTCTTTCTTTATTTATATCTCTTTATTAAATTCCTTATTTTGTTTGTGTATTGTTTTCCTGATTTTGTTGAATTGTCTTTCTATCTTTTATTGTAACTCATTGAATTTCCACAAAACAGCTATTTTGAGTTCTTTATCGGGTAAATCACAGATGTCCATTTCTTTGGGTTTGGTTATTGGAGTATTATTATGATCTTTTGTTGATGTCATGTTTCCTTGATTTTTCATGTTTTTTGAGGTTTTGCATTGCCGTTTTCACATTTAGCAATGTGAATTCAAGTGGCAGTCATCTCCTCTAATCTTTAGTATCTATTTTCAGTTGAAAGATGCCTTTGGCTGGTCCTGCTTATGTGCTGGGGCTTTCTCTGACCTTGTATGGGTAGACCTGCTTCACTATTTTGCTTGCTCTTATGGTGGAATTTTAAAGCTTGCATGTCTTCTCTTGGTTTTACAAGGCACCAGGCTGGCTGTTGGTAACTTCTCTTTTGTTTTCCCAGAAGTGGTGTTACAGCTTGGGACTGTGGTTTCTCCCTTGCCTGCAGATCTTGGCTTGTATTCTATGTGCACTTCTTGTCTATCTGAGCTTACTCTCACCACCCCCCTCAGGGGCTCACATAAGGACTGGCTGCAGAGTTGAGGGAGGTATTGTTGCAGGATTCTCGTTCAGAGAGTCCTGACACCGAGACTTTTCTTTCCAGGAAGCAACTTTATTTTGCCGGCACCGCTCAGTTGGGTTCGTACCCAAAAGAACTGAGCGGCCCACATCATATGGCATAGGTTTTTTTATACATTTTCCATTTCTTTGTCTCCCGTATATGGTAATACACATAAACATGCAGTCTGATTAAGTTGTTTCAGTTTACAGGAACACCGGGGGATGTAGGCAGCTGGACTCATATCTAGGTGACCTTGAAGTCTTCTCTTCTCTCTTCTTCAATTTTTTTCTTTCTCCTTAGGGAGGGGTTCCTACCACAGTATAGGTTTGGCACTCAGGGCCTTAGGGATGTCCACGGACCAGGTGGGGAGATCCTTGGGTGAGAGTTTCCTAGCAGCTCATGGGCAGGTTTCTTGCCAGAATCTAGAACACATCAGCAGGAACCATGTCTCTTTAATGCCATCTGATGAGCTTAGCTACCTTTTTTCCTATCTACTCTGTCCTTACTGTCATAGAACTCTTACTTTAAACCTCTGGGTACTTCATGAAAAGAATGAGTTTCTTTAGTAGCATCCTGCACAGCTGGGTGCTCACTCGCCCTTCTCCCCCTTTTCTCCCATGGGAGGGATCCTTGGCTTCTTTCTGTAAACTATGCCACCTTTGTGGGGAAGGGTGATGTAGGCAAAGTTTCTTACCACTCCCTTGGAGTGTTGAGACTTCTCTAGAAACTTGGACTTCCACAAATGCTCTTGTCTGTGGGTATCTGTTCAAGTCAGTGTTTTCCAGGTGCTTCTGGAGCACAGCTGAGAGGAGCTGGAGCTAGCTCACCGGCTCGTGCTAGTTCCAGCACATACAGGGGTCTGTCTGCCTATTACTCAGTTCACAGGTGGGCTTGACTCCTTCTGGGTCACGTAGTGTGTTTGCACGTATAGGAGGATTAGGAGGAACTTGACGGAGGAACAAGGGGAAGAAGAAGGCGGAAATGGTGGGGGAAAGGGAGAGAGGCAAACCATGAGAGACTCTTGAATGCTGACAAAAACCGAGGACTGATGGATGTGGGGGGGAGGGGGGGATGGGCAGGGAGGAGGGCACTTGTGGGATGAACACTGAGTGTTATGTGGAAACTAATTTGACAATAAACTATTTGTAAAAAAAAAAAATAAATAAATAATTGGCCTATTGCCAAGATTTTTGCCTGGCTCAATATATATACCTCCGGCTCCTGGAAACAATCATGTTGAAGAGAAGAAGGGCCTAGGAACATGTTTCCGAAGACAGTGACTTCACCCATCAATAAATACAGTCTGATCCAAGTCTTAAGTTAGAATTATTCATTCATTCAACAGATTTTGAGCATCTACCATAGACCACACACTGTTCTAGATATAGAGATATCAATTATCAATTTCTTCTGTGGAGAAATGGAGTTAATGTGGAGAACACTGAAGTGATGTTTCCTCTGCCTGATAAGTGCACGCTATTCTTTCAAAGACAAAGAGCACTCATCCATAAATAACACCTGGACTCGTGATTGTTTAAGCAAGCTGGCGACCAGAGTTAATCAGGTCGGTGTTCTGGGGAAAAAAGAGAGAAAAGAGAAAGAAGAAGAAAAAAAGAAAGAGAAAAAAAGGGAAAAAAAAGAAAAAAAAAGAAAGAAAAAAAAGGAAAAAAACAAAAAAAGGAAAAAAAAAAGGGAGGAGGGCACCTCTCAGGCAGGGATGGGCGGGGCGTGATCCAACGCCTCAGGCGGGAGCTCTGCCTTGGCGGTTGTGGGGAGGTGAGTGAAGGTGCTCCAGACCCTTCTTGAACCAAGAGCTGCTCCTCGCTTTTTTGGGCGTGTAAACTCCCCGTACCGGGGGCGCAGCCGAAGTTGGTTGCACTCTTCAATCCAGGCCAGTTCCAATCTCCAAATCCCAGTCCCTGCGCCCCGCTGACATTGCCTTAGACACAGCCTCCCAGGCAGCCCCCTCTGGCAATTCCAGGCCCCCTGCCGAGCTCTGGGGGCGGAGTCAGAATCGCTGCTTCCTTCTCTGGGTCCGGCTGGTGCGCATGGGCGGGGGCTTGCCTGCCGGGTACTCTGAGCCTGAGCCCCCTGGAGTGAGGAAAACCGGGTCCCTCTATGGCTCGTCACCCGAAACACGAACTTACAGGCAAATTTCCCAGTTTTTAGTTCTTTGCCTTCCCTCTCGAGTCCCAGCCAGCCAGGAGCGCGGACGCCCGGTGTCCGCGTGGCTCTTTCAGGGGCCCCAGCCGCTCGGGAGCTACAATGGCGGCAGGCGCCCCGCCACTCTGAAGTCCAGCCTCCAGGAGCAAGCACAAAGAAGCAGTGTGTGTGCTCAGCACCCCCCGGGACCAGTTGGCGCGAGGGGACCTGGTGTGCAGGTATTTGGCAAGTACGGTCTTTCTATGCACCGAGCGGAGGTTTTTCTCCCCCGTGCGGAGGTTTTTCTGTTTTGGACTCTCCTTTTCCCCTCTCACTCCCTGTAGAGGGTAGAGGGGGATCGCCTCCCACCCTGGAGTCTCCGATCCTGAATAGGCCAATTATTTAAATTCCCTCTCTTTTTTGAAGTTTGCCTGACTTAACTGCTCATCATCCTAAGTTTATTTATCATAAGACTGGCCAAAGAATTTGGATTCTGATTTAGGACAAGTTAAAGGTCCTGCTTTAGGCTCTGGCCTGAACTGTGGCCACTAAGCTTTTTTGCCATGTCAGTCTGTATTAGGGGATTATGATATGACTCAGAGTAAGACAAAATGGTGGGTATCATCCCAGCAACATTGCTTAGGGTGTATGTGTGTGTTTCCACATATCTCAGGAACCACGAGAAAGGAGAATAGGGATTTTTTTTTGTTTTTTTTTTTTAATTTTTAGTGTGTGCTCATTTTATTTCATATAATGGTCATGTTTTTGACCTTGTGAAAATTATACTTTGACATTGATCTACTTCGCAAAGTATAAGAAGGCAAATAACTAATAGTCAACTGATAATGCTGGTTAGAAGCCCCAGTTTTTGGTAAACATCAGGGACCAAAAAGTGAGTTTCCATGAAACATCAATGTTTCTGGTTTTTCAAAGTCTAGGTAGGTTTAAAATTGCCAACAATTTGCCCAGGCATTGAATTGAGACATTCTATATTCACTGTCAGAGGGAAAGATGGTTGTGTGGGTAGGAGGAGGGGCTGGATGCATCAGAGTAGGGATTTTATGGAGAAAGATTCAGGCATTCTTAGGCATTGGCTGCAATACGATAAATCTTGTTTTTAACAGTAATCATGCAAAATCGTTTTCGACTTTAATACATTTGAATCCTGACAAGTTTAGGATCAGAATAAATGAGACACCACTCTGAATAAGTTTGGAGGGTTATGTAGGGTAGATGCAGACCTAAGCAAAAAGTTATTTTAGAACCAGTTTTGTCTTAACATGTTTTGGAGAATATCCAAGTTTGACTGAAAAACAAAATGCTGAACTAAATTAGTGCTGAAATTGAACAGTTTGTGTGTCAATTATCATCAAAATAATCCTTCAGCCTTTTTCTTTTTAAATTCTTCCATTGGTAACTTAAAACTTCACACTTAGATCTCCAACCTTTGCTCTGAGTAGATCTTGCCAACTTTGGATGGCTTAGTCTTTTTAAAAGATTTCAGGCACTATGGAGTCTGCCTTGAACACAGTTATACCCCATTCTTTTTTTTTTTTTTTTTTTTCATCAATAGTATAAGAGAACATTCCTCTCAGCTTGGAAGGATTAATACCTTTTGCATTCTACCTTTGTTTATAGAAAGAGTGTATTAGAAAAAGTAAAACCAGAGTAAGCAGCAAGAGACTGGCCTATTTCAATTTCCATGACTTTCTCTTCTGTTGTCTCCATTTCAGCTGAACCTTCAAGTTTAGTATTGGTCAACCTTGAAGTACATCAGGCAAGGATAGAAGAGCTTCAAAAGTCGGTGTAAAGGAGATCAGAAGTTAGCTTGAGCATACAGAGAGGAGGACTAAACTAAAAGATTGGAGAGAAGATGGATGATATGATATTCTGAAGGAAATTGCATTTCCCTTTCTCTCTTTTTCCTTTGTGGCCTTGGGTAAGTGGGGTATGGGAGATAAGAAAATACTGTGGCAATGTTTAATTATGATTATTAAATTTTAAAATTTTGAAAATATTATTACACAGAGGATAAAATTCTGATCTAACTTTCTGTACTTTAATATAGGAATTTTCCTATTCCCTTTTTTATAATCATAATGTTTCAGGTGCTTATTTTTTTTCATAGACAATATTTATTTATTTATCATTTATTTATTTATTTATATAATTTATCATCAACTTGGCTAACCTGTAGTGTGTAAAGTGTGCTCTTGGGTTTTGGGTTAGATTCCTGTGGTTCATCGTTTACATACAACAACCAGTGTTCATCCCAACAAGTGCCCTCCTCAATGCCCATCACCCATTTTCCACTCAGTTTGTTCTCTGTATTTGTCTCTTCTGGTTTGCCTTTTTCCCTCTCTATCTGTAACTGTTTTTTCTTCCTTCCCTTCCCCTGTGGTCTTCTGTTAAGTTTTTCGAGATCCACGTATGAGTGGAAACGTATGATATCTGTCTTTATCTGACTAACTTTTTTCAGTCAGCGTAATACCTTCCAGTTCCATCCATGTTGCTGCAAATGGCATGATTTCCTTCTTTCTCATTGCCAAGTAGTATTCTATTATATATATAAACCATATCTTCTTCATCCATTCATTAGTTGATGGACATTTAGGCCCTTTCCATAATTTGGCTATTGTTGAAAGCACTGCTATAAACATTGGGGTACGTGTGACCTTATGAGTCAGCACTCCTGTATCCTTTGGATAAATTCCTAGTAGTGCTATTGTTGGGTCATAAGGTGCTAGGAGCCGCACCAGCCTCACAGTGAGGAAATGGCAGCGTTTGTACAGCTCCTGCCATGAGAAACGAAAACTGGTATATCCTTCTGCTACTACTGGCTCATGTTGGAAATGAGCCTGCGGGTATTGACCAGGCCTCACAATATTCCATATCTGACCTATATTCTCCACACAGATTCCTCATAAGGTAAAGCATATTCCTGCCTTTTCAAAAGAGATTTTAGATGAAAGCACTGTGAATGATTGTCAAAAGGCTCTTCCTATGGGCCTTGCAGATCCAAGACTTAGATAATAAAGGGGGCTAAGAACACAAGAGTTACAATTGAGCATGGCTCTGAGACAAAGAGCCCAATTTAGAATTAAGGACAGATAGCCACCCCCACCCAATTGTTTCTGCATCTTGTGATCAGTATTCAGAGTGACTTATTCTGGTTTTGAATATGCTGATTGCACCTTGTGAAGGAACCTATTATAGGAACTTCTTTTCTGATTATGGGAGCAAACATCCTATTTCCTGAAAGACCTGATTTTCTTAATACTTCTCCTTAAACAAACAAGCTATTGACCCCTGCTCAGAAAGAACTAACTTCACCCTTTTTATGCTAAAAGCATTGTCTTGTATGCTAAAGATACCTTCCTTCCTCATAGGATAAGCATCTAAATCACCTACCTCAGTCACTATTGATAAAGGCTTTGCATGAGTCTTCTACAAATCTATTTTCTGGGAAATTCTTACATATCAAAGAAGTTTGTCATCAGAAATCATTGTCTAAGGCAAATGCCTCTTCTGTGCTGTCCCCCAAACACTTAATTATAAAATAAAGTTGAGCCCCAGTCAGAGCAGAGATGCCTGCCTGGTGACCAGAAAGAATCTTGGGGCCTCTCTCATCCCTCCCTCGCTGACACCATCCATCCTTCAGGGACCCCTGGACCCTGCTGCAGCTGGCCTCCGCAATAGGGTAGTTCTATTTTTATTTTTTTGAGGGACCTCCACACTGCTCCAGAGCAGCTCTACCAGTTTGCATTCCCACCAACAGTGCAAGAGGATTCAAGCTTCTCCACATCCTTGCCAGTATTTGTTGTTTACTGAGTTGTTAATTTTAGTCACTCTGACCAATGTGAGGTGGTATCTCAGTGTGGTTTTGATTTGTATTTCCCTGATGACGAGTGATATTGAGCATCTTTTCATGTGTCTGTTGGCCATCTGGATGTCTTCTTGGAGAAGTGTCTATACATGTGATCTGCCCATTTCTTCAATGGATCATTTGTTTTTCGGGTGTTGAGTTTGGTAAGTTCGTTACAGATTTTTGGATACTAACCCTTTATCTGATACGTCATTTGGAAATATCTTTTCCCATTTAGTCAGTTGCTTTTTAGTTTTGTTGATTGTTTCCTTTGCAGTATAGAAGTTTATTATCTAGATGAGATCCCAATAGTTCATTTTGCTTTTAATTTCTTTGCTTTTGGAGATGTGTTGAGCAAGAAATTGCTGTGGCTGAGGTCAAAGAGGTTATTGCCTGCTTTCTCCTCTAGAGTCTAGTTTCATTCTTCTGCCATGTTGCTGTCTAGTTCTCCCAGCTCAGGTGCTTATTTTTGACCATTTCTCTGGTAATGTATTGAAAGTTTTTTCTTACCAATAAGCACAATAAAGTAGGTAGATTAATGCTTTTGTTTTTAAGTGCTATTTTAGTATTAGCAAGTTCTGAAATCTGTGATGCTCACCAAACAAGGAACATAGGTATAGTAACAGTTTTCTCATCTTTTAGTCCATGATGTGCAAGAATTTTTGATGTAAACATGTAGATCTTTCAATAGGTGTGCATGTTAGAAGATCATATAGAATGAACCTTATAATAAATCTTATATAAGCTAAGTGGAATTTCTAAATCCATTTAAAATACTTTGAAAATAGACACATCTCATTTTACTCATAACGAAACACCGAGAATAGCATATTGATGTGTGTGTGTTAACATATTTCAAAAAATGGAAATACAGTGATTTTCTGAATTTTATCTTAAGTGCTAGCTAGATAAAAATCTAAATAAACTGAGGAAAAAAATAGTGCAATTAATCAGGCCCTGAGAAAAGTTTTATAGAATCCATTTTTCCTCCTTTATCCCAACAACTTTTTGTGAAGAACACCATATACAAGATACTATGGATAGAAGTTATGTCACAAATCTAACTCTCAATGTGTTCATTCTCAAATTAGGATTACTGGCAGATTTGTATAAAGCCACATTTTCACTTTATTCGTTTTTTTCTAGAAAGCCTAAATAGCATATCTGTATTTATTGAATATATTGCTTGGGATATCTTTCAAATATAATACACAATAATAAACAAGATACATTTTTTTTGATTTAATAATTTTTATTTACTTGTCTAGTAATTTGGAATTTCCATTGGGAAGTGAAATTTTATATATACCCCACCACAAAAAAGCCTTTTGGGTCAATTGTTTTGACTGAATGAAACAAATGTTTTTGACTATCTTAAAGTCATCTCGTAATTTAGAGTTTATGTATTAAACAGGCATTTTTAAGCATCTATTAAATGAATAATAAAGCTAGATATTAGGATAAAGTTAGAAATGCTTTCAAAAGAACCCTAGAAAAGTATTTAGTCAACACAACTTGTTTAAATTTCATAGTAAATTTCTCAAGTGTCAGTGAGATGCTAATAATAAATAATCATCTAAAATATTTATGTAGATTTACAGAATAGTTCTTTCAGGCAGGTCTAGCCTATGAACAGCCATTGCCTAAGTTTGTAAATTGAGGGGTTTTGTGGATATCCCAGTTGTAAATAAATATCTTTGTACACTGTGTTGTACAAGGCTCATTGTCTACTAGTAAAGCCATATTATTTGGAGTTATTGGTTTAATTTCATACATGTTTACTGAATTCCAATTATGTACCAGCCACTGTGCTAGATATTTAGAGGACACAGAAATTACTTAAGACTACAAGAAAATTATTAAGCCTTGTGATTCCTTGGAGTGAACACACTCCTCCTGGGAGGATGCACTGACTTTTTTATCTGAGGGCAAGAGGGAGAAAACAGTTGTGCCACAGATTTTTAGGAGGAAGGTTTGATAGTTGAATCAGAAACCCGGAAAGGGGTTTTTAGGATACTAAGCTAAATTTAATATTTGAAAGAAAATATTGTAAAGTATCACATTTCACTTAACAGAGTGATTTAATATATTCATGAGTTCAATAATTTGCAAATTGAAGAAACTAAAAAATTCTCTGCTGTATTAGGTAGTTCTGATATGGTTTATAAGCTTTAAATGCAATCTAATTTTTTTAAGTTTTAAAGTTTTATTATTTATTTTTGATAGAGACAGAGTGTGAGCAGGGAAGGGGCAGAGAGAGAAAGGAAATCACAGGATCTGAAGCAGGCTCCAGGCTGTAAGCTGTCAGCACAGAGCCCAGCGTGGGGCCTGAACCCACAGATTGAGAGATCCGTGACCTGAGCTGAAGTCAGATGCTTAACTGTCTGAGCCACCCAGGTGCCCCACAATCTAATTTTTTTAATTGAAGAAGAAAGTTGCTTGATATTTAAATAAATAATAATCAAATAGCTCAATACGATGTGAACAGAATAAAAACTGTCTCTTAACAACATGATGCCATTACTAAATTTCTTTTGCAATAATAGACTATTTAGAGATAACATTATTCAAATGCATTGAATTTGACATTGAATTTTTGTTGACTTGTAACAGTAAGATCATTTTTACTCCATTTCCATTTGTTTCTATGAACTCTTGCTGCATAAGTTTTAGTTCATCTTAAAATCATCAGTTCTATAAAAACAAAAAAAAATGGAAAGTCATACACATATGTCATAAGCAGTGCAGTTATCTGAGATATTCTGACTTTTTGCTGTTTACATTATAAGAAAACCCATCAATTTCTCTGAAATGTGTCAGCCAAATTGAAAAGTCTAAAGATACTACAAATGGAGGAGACAAAAGGCCCTGTTTATATTGAAGTTTTAGCTCTCAAATTAATAATATTATATTTTCTTAAAAGCAAAAGAAATCTGGACATATAAATGCACAGATAAGTTATTCTCCTGTTGGGTGATTTTATTAGCTCTGTAAATATGAATTTACATAATAGATGCTAATGGTTTTGAAGAAGTTGTTAAGGCCCAACAGGTCAGTGATCCATGGTGTCTAAGTTCCTTAAACACATATTTGCATAATTTACCTTTCAAAAATTTCATAAATGCCTATTTATAGGCTAGACTAGGGTTTAATATTTATTGCCAGTTCTATGCTTCATAGTATAGAAACTACATTAGTTTATTGGTTCTTGCACACAAACTCCAGGGATATTTTTGACTGTATTAAAATTTTAATCAACCGGAAGCCAGCTAACTGGAAAACTTCAAATATTTGGATTCTTCTGTTTAGGTGCATGTTGTACATAATAATTTTATAAGAGGCAACTCAGTAAATATGTATTTCATATCTACATACCTGCTCTGTACACTGTGTTGGAAACTGTAGTTACAAATTGAATAAGGCAGTGACTTTCCTTTGCTGAGCTCTCATTTTGTTGGTTAAGGTAGATAGGTGAACTGATAATATAATATAGTTTAATTTTTCTGAAATTCAATTTAGGAGAAAGAGACATGCAAAGAATAAATATTTTGGGATAAAGTATTTAAAAGTTAGCCTCCAAACTATGTTCTAGCATCACTAGAGCTTTTGTCCTTCCCTGGACACTGCTTGTATCTCCATCTACCCTATTCCATTGTGAAAATTACCAGCCAGAACAATATGTTCTCTCTTGCTGGTGGCTGTGCCCCCGGCTCATCTCATTTTCCTTGTCATATTGTGAAAAAAATCTCTCATCATTTTCTCATAAATTCAGAGTTTACAAGCATTGCTAAATAGCTTGCGATGTTAATTCAAATCACTTCACTTCAGTTCGGTGCAATGTAGTGTGGTTCTGATTAGCACAGTTCATGTCGACTCCCCAAATGGTATATGGTGAGCAGTGATTGCCTTCAGTTCTCTGTCAGTTTTTCTTCTTGTGACCACAGTGGAAAAGCAGGTAAAACTAACATGGAGGGTCTGTGTGTACATTGGCTTCATGATATGTGGTATGTTTAATAAAGATAACCACTGACCTTGTCTTTCTTTACACCATTCAGTATTTGTGGAATTTTATTCATCAAGACAGTGTTCTAGAAATTCTTTTTAAATCCAAAAATTTTATATCTTAAAAGTATACCTAAAAATATACCTTAAAATAATATAACTATGTCTACATAAGCATTTAAATATATTTAAATAAATTCAAATAGAAACATTCAAATATATTCATATATATGTATAAACATATATGTAAATATACACATATACATCTATATCTTAGTCTCTGAACAAAGTACTTAGAGTCAGCGTAACTTAAAAATATTTTTTATTCACTGGTTTCTTTGTAATCTTTCAACTCCACTCCCAAATGCTCCCAATTTCTTTGTCCCCCACATTCTCCCCACCACCACCGTCGTTTTCAAATTCTAATTCTCTCTGCAGTGGAAACTTCCGGTGTTTTATGTTATTGATAATTTCCTGGTAAACAAATTATACTGTAAAGATTTTTATTTCAAGCTTGGTTAAATGTGTGCACTTCAATTTACCTCAACAAATGTAAGAAAATACCATAAATATTGGGCTTTTAAATGTGATTTAAATTATTGAGCTTCTGTGTCTTCATTGGTGAAGATGTTGTGAACAAAGACACACCAGGAAGATATAGAAAATGTCAGCTCCCTTTCTTCACTGCAGAATTTGAAATTCTTTGCCTGCAAATTTTTGACTTACAAATGACAGGTTGAAAATTTTAGGGTTGGGAAGTCTTTCAGGAAAAATACGGCATTTGTTTGATAGTGTCATCCCAAGTTTCAAATCAGAATTCCATGCTCCTGTCCTGGTTTCTGACAACTTGGATGGAGGGTGGATTTGGATAGGAGAGCTGTCAGCAGCATGCAGAATGGAGGAGATTCCTGAATGAGACCAAGAGTACAGGCCATGATTCCAAGTTTCCTGACTCGCGAAGGCCAGGTTAGATTCCCATCTTAGATTCCCATCAGCCTCCTTCTGCTCAGAATTGTCATGAAAAGCAATGTCTGCTTCTTCTTTTTTTAATGTTTGTTTATTTTTGAGAGAGAGGGAGAGACAGAGGGAGAGAGACAGGGACAGAGAGAGACAGAGCACAAGTGGGGAAGAGAGAGAGAGAGAGAGGAGGAGACACAGAATCTGAAGCAGGCTCCAGGCTCTGAGTGGTCAGCAGATGCGGGGCTCGAATCCACAAACCGTGAGATCGAGATCGTGACTTGAGCTGAAGGCAGATGCTCAATTGACTGAACCACCCAGGTGCCCTGCAATGCCTGCTTCTTATGGGAGAATCCACACAAACTTGTTGGTTGAGATTTTCTTGCTTATTGTATTTTGCAATATTTACTCTCTATTCTTCCCTTATTGCTTTCACTGTCTAATCTAGAGATGACAAGACATTGGCAGGTGATGCAGTGACACCTTTTAATCTTCTCCTGTCACTCTTTAAGCTGTTATTTCAAGATTATTTTATTCACCTGTCATTCACCCTTCTCATCTAAGTTTCAGCTTCTTTCCACATACTTAATGCACCATGTTTCAGAGGAAATTATTTATGGAGGGATCCTTTCAGATAGCCAATGTATGACATTTCTTTGGAATGGAAATACTTTTAGGTTATTTTATGCACTTCCTACCCCTCTCTGGGCAGACCATTAGTGACCAGGAAAGCAGATAAGAGAAAAACAGTTCTGAACCAACTATCCAGTTGAAGGTCATCTATTGTATTTAGTTACCATGTTTTCTTTTTAGTTTTCTTCAATCTGGAATAGTTCCTTAGTCTTTTTCGCCCATTACCTTGAGATTTTAAACAAATACAGGACAGATATTTTATAGAATTTACTTAAAATTGGGTTTGTCTGATGTCTCTTCAATATTAGAGTTAGGTTATGTACTTTCTGGGGGCAAGGGATAATATAGAAATATACAGCATTGTCTCTCTCACAGCAGAATATCAGCTGGCACATGGAGTTGATTTGCGCCACTATTGATGATGTTACTTTAATCTCTTGGTTAATGTGGTGTCTGTCAGGTTTCTTCACTGTCCAGTTACTAATTTTCTCTATGTAATTTTTAAGTATCTTGTGGAGTATACATTAATAATGTCCTGCTTGTCATCAAGCTTTTACCCATTGGTTTTAGTATCCAAATTGGTAAAATTTGCATTAAAGACTCTTAATTAGGCAATACTATTATGATGTTAATTTCTTGACTTTGATAAGTATCCTGTATTTATGTCAGATTATGTTCACCTTGGAACTAAACAATGAAACACTTACAATGAAAAAGATTTATAATTACTAGTTGTATGAAAACCTTCAAAGGATGCAAACAGGTTGTAGTGTTGGAGAATAATAAGAAATCTACTTATACAGAATAGTGATGGAGGCTTCTCTAGGGACATGATGTATAAACCAAGTTCAGTGTGATACTGAGTAAGTTAGCCAAATAGAAAGATTAAACTGATATCATATAAATAATATTTGCTGAATTTAATGGCACATTAAAAAAATCATTCACTATAAATGGTTTATAAACTGCAGTGACAGTTTTCTATTAGGAAATACGTTAATGTAATTGATCACATCTGTATATCCATTAAAAACAAAGGTATTTAAACAAGGGGTATAGCTTTTACAAATGAAGATTCAAATTATTATTTTAATTGGCATGATTATATGTAATTGGAAACTCCAAGGGATGAACTAAAAGCCCTTACCAATTATAAAGGGGCTAAAGATAATAGAAAGACATAAAAGATAAGAGAACTATAAGAAATATCAATGTCTATACTATTTAGAAGCAATATCCAGCTAAAAGATAAAATGGTAAACATTTCTATGGTAATAGCAATGAAAAATCTTAAGTAACTAAAAATAACCCTGATAAGACATGTGCAGAGGTTACTGAAATAAAGTATAAACTTTTATTAAGAAAAGTAATTAAGACTGTAACAAACAGGTCTGTCATACTAACGCAATAATATTTTATCCTTTAGGCCAGAATTTACAAACTTGGAATTCCTGTGGATAATATTAAAGAGTTAAAAGAGGAAGGGGAATTTCACATACTTTTTAAAAAAAAATGTTTATTTTTGAGAGAGAGACAGAATGTGAGCAGAGGAGGAGCAGAGAGAGGGAGACAAAGAATCTGAAGCAGACACCAGGCTCTGAGCTGTGAGCACAGAGCCCGACACGGGACTCGAACTCTCGAACTGTGAGATCATGACCTGAGGTGAAGTCAGCTGTTTAACTGAGTGAGTCACCCAGGCGCCCTGGGAATTTCACAATCTTTTAAATTATACTTCAAGAATCGACTGTGTAAGCACTATAATTAATATCATCTGATTGGGAGGACAAAGGAGAGCGGTGCGGAGTATGGCCACATAGAACTAGGCATTCCTTGGAAAGCAGCAGGTTACTTAGCTTCTGCTGAGTTGATTCCTTGTGGGAATTGGGGTACAATTCAGATTCAATGTTGTCAGATATTATACTTTTTTTCCTAAGAGATTCTACAAATTAATTTTTTTTAAGTTTATTTGTTTATTTTGATAGAGAAAGCATGAGTCTGTGAGGGGCAGAGAGAGAGGGAGAGAGAGAGGAGAGAGAGAGAGAGAGAGAGAGAGAGAGAGAGAGAGAGAGGAGAAAGTGAGAATTCCAAGCAGGCTCTGTTCCGTCAGTGCAGAGCCCAACATGGGGCTCGAACCCACCAACCATGAGATCATGACCTGAGATCACTTAACCAACTGAGCCACCCAGGCACCCCCAGAGATTCCACAAATTTAAAAATGTATATGAAATGATCTGATTTGTGAATTTTGACAACCATTTCAGTTGTTTAAAAGAGCATTTATAAAAGCAAAATATATCTGCAGACTGGATCTAGCTTGAGGGACACACATTTGTGGACCTCTTGTAAACAATGGAAAGAATAAATGTCTACAAAAATACCCCCACAGCATTATTAGTTGATATCTGGTTTGAGGCCTGAACACTGATCAAAGGGTTGAAATAACATAATATAATGTAGGTTGGTTACTACATTATAATTTAATATGAATGCCCTATTACCTTTGATGATTCGGAACACTTTCGTGTTTGGTGAAGCCAGTTATAATTTTGATAACTGAATTTCGTTTTTCTATAAAACAGAAGTGCAACTGGTTTTATAAAGTGTCATTTAATAGAATATGATATATCATCTTTTTATTCACTAGTTAAAAAATTTTTTTTGAGTACCTACTATTGTCAGATACTATTTGAGGCACAGGGGACAGAGCACTGACAAGTATAACAAAAATATCTGCCCTCAGGGAGCTTTCATTTGTCAGTGCCTTTCTAAGTAGAGGAAGTAATCATTTCTATATACTATATCACATAGTTATATGCTTTGAATTTTTTTTTAATGTTTTATTTATTTCTAGGAGAGAGAGAGAGAGAGACAGCGTGAGCAGGGGAGGGTCAGAGAGAGAGGGAGTCACAGACTGAAATAGGCTCCAGGCTCTGAGCTGGCAGTCAGCACAGAGCCCGACGCGGGGCTCGAACCCACGAACCGCGAGATCATGACCTAAGCGAAAGTCGGACGCTTAACCGACTAAGCCACCCAGGCGCCCCCATAGTTATATGCTTTGAAATAGTAATTGTCCCATCAGGTGTTCCTGTTTTGAATGTTAATCACATTCTGTTGGACTTTCATTAGCTTCTTCTAATGGTGCCCTTGTCCCCAGTGCTCAGTTCATTAGCTTGTGTTAATTAGAATTTCAGAAATATACTTAAAATGCCATAACCTTAATTTTATAAATGAAATTATTGGTTGCATGTTTGAACATTAGATACTCCACATAATTTATGAATGGCTCCTGTGAGGTGGCCTATACTTAGATGTGATTGTGGGAATTTGTACTATATTTGGCAAATCATTAATGCCAACTTAACTTTACCTATATAATCCTCAAATTAAAAGGTGACTAAGTTTTACATAAACTCTTTTTATTTAATATGGCTAATATGGATTGGAAATAGGAAGACTATATGAAATAATTGCTCCTGGGGGCATAACAGGACAAAGTACTGAAGATGGAACAGTGATACTGACACATTTCCTTTTTATCTGTTTACAGAAACTTTTAGAAGTTTCTTAAAGGCATTTCTTTCAGACCAGTTAAAAGGAGAAATTCTGCAGAAGTACTTTGATATTCTTATATGGTACTTCCGGTCTCTAGGGAAGAACAATGAATGAAGAGTAATACTCATGGGTCTATAAGATATATAAATACTAAAGGTATGCCACAGACATGAAACACCCCTGTGAATAAGCAAAATGAATTTAGAACCAGTTTGGATAGCTTGGGACCACAAGTCATATAAATGGGTAAAAATCTTGATCAGATTTTCTATAGTAGCACTTCTAGAATTAGGTCTGGCAGAGGGACACAGGAGCCAAGGGAATTGGCCCGGAACTAGAGTGTGGTAGCAGTAAGTAAAGAAAGAAGCAAGCAAGCAAGAAGCAAGATAAGAGAGCCCGAGATTTGACCTGGAAAAGCAACAGAAGAACATGATTTTCCAAGTGTCATACAGTACTGAGAGACACACGGCCCTTGTCTCACCTCTTTCCACTCCTAGTCCTGCTTCCTAGAAGCATCTATATACACACATAATATATAATTATATGTCATATATATAATTATATGTATATATAGCTGAATTAGTAGCAGCTAATGTTTAAATTATGCCTAGATCAGCCAATATGGTGTTGAGCTAATTGACTCACTGTGATATTCCATTTTCTTTTCTTTTCTTCCTTAGAGTTAATATTAATATTTGCATTTTTCATTTGGATATGTTTCAGTGTTCTCTGTTATTCATATATTTTCAAAATGTTCAGCAAACCTTATATGGCCAAGCATAATTATTAGCTGCATTTCTTTCTTGGAAGGCTTCCTTCTGGACCCAGCTCTTCTCTTGCCTGTGTGAAGGTTGCCAGATCTCTTGGTCTGCTGGCCAGTAGCTCCCTGCTGTTCATTTTCACTACTTCCTGGACCTCCTGTATTTTTATTTCTTGGTTTTCATCCTTGTTTTGTTGGAGAACATCCTCTTATAGCTTCCTTAAAAAATTGTGACCATTAATGGAAAGTTTCAGTTTATAGAATGTGAAAGAAACTTTCATTCATTTATTCATTCATTTACTCATCCAACAAATAGAGTTTGAGCACTAGCCATATACCAAACATTCAGTAATTTCTCAGGAGACGCTATATTAAGGACATTAACCATATTATGCCGCCTGTTTGTTTGAAACCCTTTGGTTGCTTCCCTTTAACCTTAAAATAAATTCCATACTGGCTCCTGAATGACTTGACTCCACGTCTCTGGGCACCCACATTTCATGTCACTCTGGCAATCTCTGGTTCCAGAAACACATCTGGCTGTTTTCCAACATGGTCTCTCCCATTGTGTATGTTGCTCTTTCCCTAGATGTTCACATGCTTGGCATTTCATTATTCAGAACATAGCTTAACTGTTATTTCCTGAGAGAGGTCTCTCTGAGCCCTTTCTAAAAAGTCTCCCGCCCCTTTTCTTCATCACAGTTCCTTGTTTAGTTCCTTTGGGGCAATAATAAACATTTAAATAAATGCATTAATTTATTGACTTGCCCATTGCTTATTTCCTTCATTAGAATGAAAAATTGATCAGGGCAGGGACTTCGGCTTACTCATCATTGTATTCTTGCAGACTAGTGCAATGCAGGAATGGAATCGCTTTTAAAGAAATATTTGTTGATGAATTAATCAGTTTGAAAAAATGAACTGAAATGGCTGGTTATAGACTCTATTGTTTAGGGCAAAGCCTTAGGAGAAATGAATGGCTGTGTACCTGGTTCCTGGGTACTACTCTTGATTTCTTCTCTCAGCACTCAGTCTCGTGGGCTCCAGCTGCACTTGCCGAAGTTTCTTCAATAAGCCACTTGCTCTCCCTCCTTTGGTCTGTAGCCAGTGCTGTATCCTCTGATATGCCTCACATCCTCTGCTATCCTGTGCCTAACTCATCTCCACCTGGTCCCCAAGCATCCTACCAAATTGCAGCTCCTCTTTGGGAATCAGTGCTGACATTCTAAGACTGATTCAGGTGTTTGTTTTGTAAGTTCCTATACTCTCTGTATTCAGCTTTTATTATTATTTTTTTTAATATTTTTTATTTATTTCTAGGAGAGAGAGAGAGACAGCATGAGCAGGGGAGGGTCAGAGAGAGAGGGAGACACAGACTCCGAAACAGTCTCCAGGCTCTGAGCTGGCAGTCAGCACAGAGCCCGACGCGGGTCTCGAACCCACGAACCGCAAGATCATCACCTAAGCGAAAGTCGGACGCTTAACCGACTAAGCCACCCAGGCGCCCCTGTATTCAGCTTTTATTATTATTTTTTTTAATATTTTTTATTTATTTTTTTGAGAGAGAGAGAGACAGCATGAGCAGGGGAGGGTCAGAGAGAGAGGGAGACACAGATTCTGAAGCAGGCTTCAGGCTCTGAGCTAGCTGTCAGCACAGAGCCCGACGTGGGGCTCAAACCCACAAACTGTGAGATCATGACCTTAGCCGAAGCTGGACTCTCAACCAGCTGATCTACCCAGGCGCCCCTGTATTCAGCCTTTAATAGCACTTTGCATATGATCAGAATTGGCCCTTTTACTTTTCTGTCATTCACATAAGAAATAAACTCCTAGAAAGCAGAGAGACTGAGACCTGTTCACTCTTTTCTCAGCAGGTACAGTGGATGTTTCAAAATAGGTACTCAGTTTATAATTGTTAAGTGAAAAACTCGTGTAAGTAAATGAATACTGATAGAGAATATACTACAGAGGAAATAATATCTTTAGAAAATGTTTTAGAGATGGAGTGGGCAAACAGCAATCTGTAGAGAGAATTTTTTTTTTTTAATTTTAATGAGGTGATAGGTCGTAAGAACATAGCCTGAAAAAAATGGCAAAAATAATTTTATGAAAGCATATCAGAAATGAAGGAATACATCAATGCCAAGGTCGCTGTAGGAAGAGTGTTTATTGGGGGTGACAGAATTCTGATTCTAATGATTTTAAGGAAGAGACACTGGCTCTCAAATGAGGAGGTCGTGGTGACGAGCGCAGATATATGTCACACAGTGGTGACAACTATCACAGTGGGAAATCTGATGCAATTATTATTATCATTATCATTATTATACAATTATTACGCTAATGTGTGCTCCATATTGTATTCCTGTGCTTTCTATACATCATCTCTACTGAACAACCACCTTTGTTAAAACCACCTTAGGGATAAAGATAGTCATCTCTGGCAGGCTTCACAACTAGTGTTCTTTCCTTCAGCTCCGTTACTTGTCACTGTGAATAAGCCAACCAAGAAAACAGACTTACATGAGTTTTAACATTGAAACAACATGGTTTCTTAAGTCCTTAAAAATATTGAAATGAAGTTCCTGATTTATAAACCTACGTAGCTGTGGAGAATGATGTATATGCTCTGAGTGTTAACTCCACACACTTTGATGGAAAATACTATTCATGGGGTTTTAATAGCTTGAATTTTAATATGAAAGTTTGGATTTAAAAAAATTGGAAAACTACTCATTGGTTTATAAAATGCACACTGAAAAAGTACAGAAATTACAAGTGTGCAATTTGATTAATTTTTATAAATTAAACACATATATGACTGTCCTAAGAATGTATATGTTGGATATAATAGGGCAAAGTCAGTATGGCCACAGGAAGAAACAAGAAGGAGGCCCGGAAGGAAGCCCATACTCCTAGGTTCTAGAGATGGGGGTCACCATGTGCCATGCAGAGCCACAGGGGGAATCACCAGGTAGTGGTCAGGTGACAAAACACTGGTGGCAGGGTGGAGACTGTATTGGGTTTTCCACAGGAAGGCAAGGCAAGGCAGAGTAAAAAGTATACTTATTGATTTAAATTCTTTAGTGATATAGGTCTATTGAGATCGTCTATTTCTTCTTGTGTGAGTTTTGGCAGATTGTCTCTTTCAAGGAAGTGGTCCACAGCATTTAGGTTATCAAATTTATTGGCATTGAGTTGTTCATAGTATTCCTTGATTGTCCTCTTAATGTCAGTGGGATTAAAGTAATATCTCCTCTTTAATGTTTAATATTAGTAATTTGTGTTCTCCAATTTTGTCTGTTTTCCTGGCTAGAGGTTTATTGATTTGATTGATCTTTTAAAAAAATCAGATATTGATTTTATTTTTCTTTATTGATTTTCTATTTTTCAGTTTCATTTATTTGTGTTCTAATTTTATTATTTCTTTTCTTTGCTTCCTTTGGATTTAATTTTCTCTTCATTTTCTAGTTTCCTAAGGTAAAAGCTTAGATGATTCATTTTACATCTCCTTTTATAAAATATATTCATTCACTGCTATAAATTTTCTACTTAGTATTGATTTCACTATATCCCACAAATTTTGATAAATTATGTTTCCATTTTCATTTAGTTCAGAATATTTTAAAATTCTCTTATTTTTTCATTAATTCATGTATTATTTAGAAGTCTGTTGTTTAATCTCCAGATATTTTTGGATTTCTACCTATCATCTGTTACTGATTTCTAATTTGGTTCCATTGTCACCAGAGAACAGACATTGTATGATTTCTGTTGATTTTGTTAATGTGTATTTTATGGCCCAGAATGTGGGCTACCTTGGTGAATACTCCATGATATTTTGAGAAGAATGTGTTTTCTGCCAGTGCTGTATCACGTAGTCTATAGATGTCCATTATTTCCAACTGATTTATGGTATTATTGAGTTCAAATATGTCCTTAATGATTTTATGTCTGTTGGATATTTCCATATCTGAAAGAGGTGATGTAGTCTGCAATTGTCAGTGGATTCATGTATTTCTCCTTGGAGTTTTTGATTCTCTGTTGCTAGGCATATACACAGGAAGGATCATTATATCTTCTTGGGGAATTGACCCTTTTTTTTTTTTATATATATATATAATGCCACTTTTTATCCATGATAAATTTCCTTGCATTAAAGTTGGCTTTGTCTGAAAGTACCATAGTTACTCCCACTTTTTTTTTTTTAAATATTTTTATTTATTTCTAGGAGAGAGAGAGAGACAGCGTGAGCAGGGGAGGGTCAGAGAGAGAAGGAGATACAGACTCCGAAATAGGCTCCAGGCTCTGAGCTGGCAGTCAGCACAGAGTCCGACGCGGGACTCCAACCCACGAACCGCGAGATCACGACCTAAGTGAAAGTCGGACGCTTAACCGCTAAGCCACCCAGGCGCCCCAGCTCCCACTTTCTTTTAATTACGTTAGCATGACATATCTTTTTTCCAACCATTTACTTTTATTCTATATATGCCTTCATATTTAAGTTAATTTTTCCTGTAGAAAACATACGGTTGGGTCTTGTTTTTGTTTTTGTTTTTTCTGTTTAAAAATTTTTTGATTCCAGGGTGCCCAGGTGGCTCAGTTGGTTAACCATCTGACTTTGCTTGGGTCATGATCTCATGGTTTGTGAGTTAAAGCCCTGTGTCGGGCTCTGTGCTGACAACTCAGAGCCTGGAGCCTGCTTCAGATTCTGTTTCTCCCTCTCTCTTTGTCCCTCCCCTGCTCATGCTCTGTCTCTCAAAAATAAATAAATGTTAAAAAAAATTTTTAAAAGAAAAAAATTTAATTCCAGTGTAGTTAACACCGATTGTTGTATTACTTTCAAGTATACAATATAGTGATATAACAAATCCATACATCACCACTGCTCATCAAGCAAGTGCCCTCCTTAATCCCCATCAGCTATTTCATCCATCCTGCCACCCACCTGCCCTCTGGTAACCATCATTTTGTTCTCTATGGTTAAGAATTGGCTTCTTGCTTTGTCTGTCTGTCTGTCTCTTTTCTGCCTTTGCTTGTTTGTTTTGTTTCTTAAATTCCACATATGAGTGAAATCCTATGGTATTTGTCTTTCTCTGACTTATTTCCCTTAGCATTATACTCTAGCTCCATCCGTGTTGTCCCAGTTGGCAAGATTCTTATGGCTGAGTAATATTCTAGTGTGTGTGTGTGTGTGTGTGTACATATATCTATATCTATATCTCATATCTTCTTTATCAATGGACACTGCCATATTTGGCTATTGTAAATAATGCTGCTGTATACATAGGGGTGCATGTATCCCTTTGAATTAGTGTTTTTGTACTTTTGGGGTAAATAGATTGCGGTTTATTTTTTGATCCACTCTAACAACTGATTTGCACTTCTATACTTTTCTAGTTCTTTTGTGCTTTTAATGGAGCATATTGTATAATTTCATTTTCTCTCCTTTCTTAGCATATCAGTTTTACGTTTTTACTTATTTTAATGGTTTCTCTTGAATTTATAATATATATTTACAACTAATCCAAGTCTAATTTCATTTAATACTGTACTGCTACATGGGTAGTACAAGTACTTTATAATAACAGAATATAATAGTAATTACTCTTTCCTGTCTCTTATATCATTACTGTCATTAATTTTACTTAGATTATTACATATATAGAGTTGGCCCCTGCACAACACAGAGGTTAAGAGGTGCCAACTACCCTTGGAGTTGAAAATCCACATATAACTTTTGACTTTAAAAACTTGACTACTGATAGCCTGCTGTTGAACAGAAGTCTTACTGATAACGTAAACAGTCAATTAACACATGCTTTTTATGTCATATGTATTATATACTGTATTCTTTCAATAAAGTAAGCCAGTGAAAGGAAAATGTTGTTAAGAAAATCATAAGGAAGAGTACTGTAAGGAAGAGTATAGTACTGTAACTGTATTTATTTATTTTAGTTCTTTAAATATTTACTTATTTT
The DNA here is from genome assembly GCF_003009895.1 of Hyaena hyaena. Lineage (NCBI taxonomy): Eukaryota > Metazoa > Chordata > Mammalia > Carnivora > Hyaenidae > Hyaena > Hyaena hyaena. Next base: position 102,744 of record NW_024081709.1, on the reverse strand, counting down.
AAGAGAGAGAGAGAACCAATGGGGAAGGGGCAGAGGCACAGGGAGAGAGAGAATCCCAAGCCAACTCAGTGCTGTCAGCTTAGAGCTCAACATGGAACTTGATTCCATGAACCTCAAGATCATGACCTAAGCTGAAATTAAGAGTCAGATGCTTAACAGACTGAGCCACCCAAGTACCCCTGTACTGTATTTATTGAAAATAATCTGTGTATAAGTGGATCTGCACATATCAAACCTGTGTTGTTCAAGGGTCAAGCATATACGTGAGATAACCATATAGAGTGTGTGTGTGTATATATATGTATATATATATGTGTGTGTGTGTGTGTATATATATGTATATATATATGAGGGTACATAATTGAATAACTTGTTGCTATTTGAAGAAACTGTTATATGTTTGAGTAATTAAGAAAAGGAAACATTTTAATTTTATTTTCACCTATTCCTTCTCCAATGCTCTTCCTTTCTTAGGGAAAGAATAGAAACTGATATGCGTCATTTACCTCCTCTCTAAAGAACTTTTTAAAAAATGTTTATTTATTTTAGAGAGAAAGAGAGCATGCACAGGGCTTAAGAAAAAAAGGGAGAGAAAGGATCCAGAGTTGGCTCTGAGCTGTCAGCACAGAGCCCAACGCAGGGCTTGAACTCATAAACCGTGAGATCATGACCTGAGCTGAAGTCAGACACTTACGTGTCTGAGCCACCCAGGTGGCAAAAGAATTTCTTTTAACATTTCTTGCAAGGCAGGTCTACTGGCACCAAACTCTCAATTTTTGTTTGTTGTGAAAGTCTTTATTTCTCCTTCATTTTTGAAGGATAATTTCACAGGGTACAGAATTCTAGAGTGATGTTTTACTCTCTCAATACTCCAAATAGTTCAGTCCGTTCTCTTCTTGCTACATGATTTCAGAGAAGTCAGATATAAGTTTTACATTTGCTCCTCTTTTTTCCCCTTATTTTTTTCAGAATTTTTTCTTTATCTTTGATTTTCTGAAGTTTGAAAATGATATGCTTAAGTGTAGTTATTTTTATTTTTTTGACATATCTTACTTGGTCTTCTTTGAGCTTTATGGATCTGAGATTTGGTATCAGACATCAATTTTGGGGAAATTCCCAGTCAACAGTGTTTCAAATGTTTCTTCTGTTCCTGTCTCTTTGTTTTCCTTCTAGTATTCCCAGTATATGTAATGTTCTGTCTTTTGTAGTTGTCTCACAGGCCTTGGATATGCTGTTCTGTTTTGTTTTTGTTTTTCCAGTCCTCTTTCCCTTTACTTTTTAGTTTTGAATGTTTCCAATGAGAGATCCTCAGACTTGGGGATTCTTTCCTTGGTCGTATCTAGTCTAGTAATAAGCCCATTAAAGGTATTTTTCATTTTTGTTACAGTACTTTTGAACTTGAACTCCAGCACTTCTATTTGATTCTTAGGATTTCCATCTCTCTACTTACATTGTCTATCTCTTCTCGTATGTTGTCTACTTTATCCAACAGAGCCTTAGCATATAATCACAGCTGTTTGTTTTAAATTTCTGTTTTGATAATTCCAACATCCTTGCCATATCTGTGTCTGGTTTTGATGACCACACTACTCTTCAAACCATTTTCTGCTTTTCAGTATGCCTTATAATTTTTTTCTTGATAGCCAGGCATGATTAAGTGGGCAAAAGGAGATGCTGTAAAATAGTGATATGGCAGCAAGATGTCGGAGGAAGAGAAGCAAAGTCCTGTGATGAGGTGCCAGTCTTTTTGTGAGCTGGCACTTCTAGATGGGGACCTTTTACATGTTTCTCAGATCCTCCTCCCCACTTAGTGGGAAAGGCTGGAGTTGGGTATTTTCCTTCACCTAATGGGAAACTATACCCAGCTGGAGTCAGTATTTCCCTTCAAGTTAGGCTCTGATGAAACTCCAGCATGTCAGGCTGGTTAATTAGTTTCTCCTGAGGGGCAGACCTCGTTAAGAACAGATGCTCTAACCATTTCAAAATGGTTCCCATTTTACTCCCCCTCCGAGAGACACAGGGCAGTTTTCTCCAATATTTACTGTTAGAGCTGTTGGAGTTAAAACTCATAAAAAATGCAGGGCCCCTGATGATTGGGTTACCCTGGAGTTTTTATCTCTCAGATTGTCCACTCTCAGCTTCCAGGAATTAATCAGTTAGAGTTCAGGTTTCCTTACCTGGCACTGGTTCCTGGGGAGGTTGCTGTTCCCGGATTTCTGCTCAGGTAATTTGTGAGTCTCTGTATTCCCCGTGGGTCTCTTTAATTTTGGTGGTAGCGCTTTGCTCTCTGACTTTCTGTTACATATCTAGGAAGAGTTGTTGCTTTTTTTCTGTTTGTTTTGCTTTTTACTTGTTAGAAGGGAGTGGGAAATTGGTCTCTGCTTCTATGCTGGACTGGAAACTCCTCATATAATTTTGATATTAATCTCTCACCAGCTTTTGATATCACACATGATTTCTCCCATTTTATGAACTGTCCTTCATTGAACAGAAACTTTGATTTAAAAAATGATGGTACAATACATATAATGTTTATCCTCTTAATCATTTAAGATTATTTAACTTAATATAGTTCAACAGTGATCCGCACATTCTCATTATTGAACTCTTTCATCTTTAAAAGTGGAAACTCTATACCCATAAACAACAGTTCTCAGTTCTCCCCTCCCCCAGCTCCTGGAAACCACCATTCTACTTTCTCACTCTGTGAATTTGGTACTTCATATAAGTGCAATCATACAGCTTTTTTGGTGTGTGACTTGCTTATTTCATTTAGTTTAAATGAACTTCGCCCATAGAAACTTTTAATTTTGATATATTCAAATTAATCATTGAATTTTGCCTTACTGATTGTATATTTGAGATTTTAAGGGGCCTTTTTCTTTTTCTTTTCTTTCTTCTTCTTTTCTTTTTTATTTACAAACAGTTTATTGTCAAGTTGGTTTCCATATAAACACCCAGTGCTCATCCCCACAAGTGCCCTCCTCCGTGCCCATCTCCCCCCCTCCCCCACACCCATCAGTCCTCAGTTTGTTCTCAGCATTCAAGAGTTTCTCATGGTTTGCCTCTCTCCTTTTCCCCTACTATTTCCTTCCTTCTTCTCCCCCTTGTTCCTCCGTTAAGTTCCTCCTAATCCTCCTATACGTGCAAACATATGGTATTTGTCCTTCTCTGCCTAACTTATTTCGCTCAGCATAACACCCTCAAAGTCCATCCATATTGCTACACATGGCCAGATTTCATTATTTCTCATTGCCATGTAGTATTCCATCGTATAGATAAACCATATCTTCTTGATCCATTTGTCCATTGATGGACACTTAGGCTCTTTCCATGTTTTTAAGGGCCCTTTTTCTTAGGTCACAAAATCACTCCTACACTGCTGAAGCTATAAAAAGCTACATATATGACAATTTTGCAAAGTTACATTTTTGGTTTTACATTATACATTTTGATATTTATTTCAGCCGGCTTCCAACTTCAAATGTTTATGTGGTTTTAAACAGGTATGCAGTTTTATCTTTTCCAAACAGTGAGCCAGCTATTCCAATATCATCATTTTTTTTTTTTTTTTTGAGACATAGAGGCAGAGGGAGAGGGAAAGGGAGAGAATCTTAAGTAGGCTCTATGTTCAGCATAAGTAGGCTCTATGTTCAGCATGGACCCTGACTCGTAGCTCAGTTTTATGACTAAAATCATAGTCTGAGCCAAAATCAAAAGTCTGATGCTCAACCAACTGAGCCACCCAGGTGCCCCCCAATACCATCTGTTGGACAGTTCTTTCTTCTACTAGTATTTGTAGTCTTACGTTAACCATTTTCTCATGTGCTCCCTGTCTGTAACTTGTATTTTGTTCCACTGGTCTACCCATCTATTACTGTACCAAAACTGGATTACTTTTTCTTAAAAAATTGACTCTTCATGTTCCAAATAAATGTTATAGTAAGTTTATCAGTTTTCTCAAAATAATCAATTAGAATTTTGCTTAGGATTTATTTAATTATATAGATTAATTTGAGTCATCCTATTCAAGAGCATGGGGTATCTTTCCTTTAATTCAGATCATCTTCTATGTTGATTGATAGAGTTTTAACATTTTTTTCCATAGAGATTTTATAAATTCTTGTTAGTTCCTGGATACTTTGCAAGCTTTACTGCAAGAGTGATCAATTTTAAATTTTATTTTCTAGCTGACTATTGTAGATATATAGAAAATTAATTTTTCTATGTTCCACTAACCCTTATGTGTTAAGTCTTTTTTATATATTGTGGCTAGCTACAGCCTTGAAAACTTTGTGATCAATTCAGGTAAATTAGGGCTTAAATTGATCGGAGTGGTTCAAGGCATAGATTATACTGAATTCCTCCTGTGTACTGCCCTCAGTCCTTTCTGCCTTATCTCTGATTCTAGCCAGTAGTTCCACACAGGATTTGATCAACTTTATGCAGACAGTATGCTAATTCAAGTGTGCATGCTGGTCTTTTGTTTCCTGTCCTGGAACTTTTCTGCCTTATGGAATGGGATGCTATGGGAGCACACATGACACCCAGAGTCAGCATCTTATAACTACTGGTGGGTGATTTTGAGATCCACCCCTCAGTTTCATATGGGATCAAGCACCAGTTGTCCACACTGGCTTATAACTTAATAACATGTCTTTACGTTGTCTTGGCTCCAATTTCTTTTTTCTCTGTATTAGTCCAGTTTTCCAGAGATAGAGAACCAATTGGATTTGTGTGTGTGTGTGTGTGTGTGTGTGTATTTATTTATTTATTTATTTATTTATTATAAGGAGTAAGTGCACATGATTCTTGAGCATGCGATGGCAGGCTCAAGACATAGAAGTCTATGCTTCAGTTTGAGGGCAAAGGCAGCAGAAGCTGATATCCCAGTTTGAAGGCAGTTAAGGAGGAGGAATTCTTGCTTAGTGGAGGTTCAACCATTTTGTTTTATTTGGGCCTTCAACTGATGGGATGAGGCCCACGCTCATTGGGGAGAGCAATCTGCATTACTTAGTCTACTGATTTAAATGTTAACCTTCTGGGGTGCCTGGGTGGCTCAGTCAGTTAAGTGTCTGACTTAGGCTCAGGCCATGATCTCACAGTTTGTGGGTTCGAGCCCTTCGTCGGGCTCTGTGCTGATGGCTCAGAACCTGGATCCTGCTTCAGATTCTGTCTCTCTCTCTCTGCGCCTTCCCCACTTGTGTCCTGTCTCTGTCTGTCTTTCTCAAAAATAAATAAACATAAAACAATTTAAAAAATATTAACCTCCTTCAAAAGCACCCCCCAAAACACCCAGAATAATGTTTGACCAGATATCTGGGCATCCCATGGCTCAATCAAATTGACACATAAAATTTACCATCATGCCCTCTTCTCTAGTCCTTCACTCCTACTCCCTGGCATGACCTATGAAGTAATCCACCTGCATACCAACCCTGTCTGGTTTTCAGGTAAGCTCTGAGTTGAGACATCTACGTAGTAATTAATATGTGGAGTAAGGCTTTGATTATGGTGTGAATACTGGTGCAAGAGATATTTAATGGTTGTTGTAATTGCTGTCTAAGTCATCGAGCAATAATGAAATAATGTTGCATATGCATATATATTTTCTTCAGTTCTTTTAATTCCTTTGACATTTAGAACTGCTTTATGCAAAATATAATTCTAGCATTTTTCCAGCATTAAAGCTGGGTGCTCATTTGAACACAGAGATGCTCTATCTAACGGGAAGGATAGAACCTAAGATAGTTTCCAAATTTCTGCAGTCACCCCTTTCACAAAGTAAAGAACAGCAGAGAAGTCATTATAATTTGAGAAGAAGAAGAAAACATATCAAATTCTTGCTCTAATTTGACTTGCTGAGTTTAGCTAAATTTATCCTAAGAATAGCTGCAAAATGCTCGTTGCTAATAACACCCATCATTACCATTAATGGCTTGAATAGTCAAATTCACTTTATTTATTGAATGGAAGAAAAACTGTTAAAATCTTTGAATAACTCAACATGGTCTAAAGATTTAAGAAAATTGTATGACTTAGCATGTTTGTATTAGGAAAGACTTTATTTTTCCTGATTGACAGTGGTTATATATATGTATTTGTTTTAGCTTCATATGAGTTAAAAAAATAGATCTACTTTTCTGATACTGTATAGCCTTATTACAATAAGGCTTCATAACAAGTGATATTTACTCTATAGAGGAAGTTTTGGAATAATGCAAAAAGGATCATATACTTCTTTTGCGTACACTTGACCTTTTAAGCTGCCTATCAATTGGAAGGATTTTTAGGTCTTAGTAATACTGACAGTCCTTTTTTGTAGTTCTCTATTGGGAAATGTAGCAAAATCATCGACACCAATTAACCTCTGATATTTTCCTTTAAATCATGCAGTGTTATTATTGCCTGTTGAGTGAAGGCAATTCATTTCTCTTTCCCATACTCTTGGTTCTATCCAGCCAATCATGCTTATACAGTAGCATTTAAAGTGAAGAGAGGGAAGCTGTGCTAAGTTCTGCTAAATTTCAGGTTTGCCCTGAAAGTTTATGAAGATATTCTATACAAACCGGTAGCTGCTCTATCACCAAATAGAAGTCTTTTCAAAGAGGAGAGAGTGGGGCTCCCAGAGCGTGGGCAGCCAGTTCTCTTGCTTACATGTTGCTGACCCTCAGTATAAAGGATTCTTTTCTACTAGAGGTTTAGGAGAAAGGCTATCAAGACTCTGAAATTTAAAATTTACTCTGTAAATGCTGACTAGCATGATATCAGGTCCAAGATTGTCTTTTCAGGGAGAATTGAAAAGGAAATAAATCTGTAAGTGACTTAGTTCAGTTTAAAATCTAATCTAGGCTTGATTAAAAGTAAGAGCAAGGAATATGATTTCTAAAAAGCATTAATTCAGGTGAGCTCTCTTTTTACTTGTTGCCGGGTGTGTGTTACACAGATGTTAATTATTCAATGTTGTCAAGAATTTTTGTATTTACTATATGAATGGTTTTTGTAGCTGAATGATAGCAGGGCTATCATTATGGATTCCCAAATTCTGGATTCAGTTACATCTGGATTAAAATTCTGACCCTGTATGACCTGGATATATTATTTAATTTACATGAGTTTTATTTTCTACATTAGTAGAAAGGGAATTAACATACATATCTCCCAAGATCAATGTCACAATTAGAATTAGCGTATATGTAGAGGTGCCTGAGTGGCTTAGTTGGTTAAGCATCTGACTCTTGATTTCAGCTAAGGTCATGATCTCATGGTGGTGGGGTTGGGCCCCTCAATGGGCACCACACTCAGTGTGAAGCCTGCTTAGGATTCTCTCTCTCCCCCTCTGCCCCTTCTCCCGATTGTGTGTTCTGTCTCTCGCTCTCAAAAAAAAAAAAAAAAAAGGTAGTAAATGTAGAATAGCTGGAAGAAAGTGGGTACTATATTATAAGTAGCAATTCCTAGGTTTGTAATTCAAAGGTTAGACATTCTGCATGTCTCCTGCAGAGCTGAGAAACAGAATGGTCTCTCTACTTTGTCACGGATTTCAGTTTCATTATTAGCTGCACTCTCTCTACTCAGGATCATGTCTATACTCAGATGAAGGACATCCATGGATGGGCTTTTAGGTAGCAAGCAGGAAGACTGAGATACCTTCAGACCTAGTTCATGGGCACCATTCTATCCAAGTGTAAAATCCTTTAATGTTTGGTTTATAGCTTACAAAAAAGGTTTGAAAATTTTTATCTGCTGTCTTTGTAAGTGATCTTATGTATTAGTAATTATTGAAGCTTTGCTTTTTTATTGACTTAGAAGTTATTTGTAAGTTTGGTTATTCTTTGTGAAATAACTCTTACTGATTAAACAATATAAAGAATAATCATGCAACAAACGTTTGTTGTGGCTACCATGGAGCTTAAAAAATACAAAACAATAGCTATTTATCTGAAGTTCCCTGTATTCATCCTCAGTTTCCGTCATTCTTTAAACTAGCCTCAGTCTTATTTTTGGATTCATGATTATTATGCTTTTCTAAAAATAGTGTTACCATATATAAATATACCTATGAAAAAGTATGTGCTTGTTTTTGGAAATTTATTAAAGCTTTAAAAAAAATTAACCATTTATTTGAGGTGGGTGGGTACAGAGAGAGGGAGACAGAGGACCCAAAGCAGGCTTTGTGCTGTGAGTGCACAGCCTGATGGAGGCTTGAACTCATGAACCCTGAGATCATGACCTGAGCCAAATCAAAATTTGGCTGCTTAACTGACTGAGCCATGCAGGCACCCTAATTTATTAAAGCTTCATAAAAATAATCACAAATATGTAGTCACATTTAGCACTTGCTTCAAAAAATTCATTGAGATAGTTAACAGAGTACTCCCTTATTTTGTTAAGTTGATGAATTATATTAAAATATTTTCTAATGTCGAACCAAACTTCCATGTTTTGATATAAACTCAACTGGTTCGTGATACATTATCATTCATATATATGTATATATATAGAGAGACATAGAATTGCATTTGATTTGTTCATATTTTGTTTCAGAATTTCTTATTAACATTCATGGTTTAGATTGACCCACAAATGTTCTTTCTTACACAGTTCTTACCTGTCTACAAAATCAAGGTTTTATTAGCCTTTTTGAAGGGTACAGAGAATGCTTCCTTTTTACTCTTCTCTTGAGCTGTTTGTATAAATAGGATTTTATTTCATTAAAGTTTAGTAAAATTCATCTGCAAAACCACATTTTATTTGTGGGGGGATGTGCAGTTGCTGATTAAATGACTTTAAAAAATATAGGACTTTTCATGTCAGTTAACTTTTCTAGAAACATTTTTATAATGCTTTCTGTGAATTTGTTCATTTTATCTAAGTTTTCATAGTCATACACTGTTAATATTATTTATAATTAATATGCTAATTCTGTAGTTCTGTTTACTTTCTCATTTCTAATATTATAGGTTTGAAAATTTTATTTATCTTTTATGATGGTTAAACCAGCTTATGGATTTGTTGAAACTGTATGTGTTTAATTTGTTTTTTTTAATGTTTCTTTTTGAGAGAAGAGAGAGACAGAGCATGAGCAAGGGAGGGCAGAGAAAGAGGGAGATGGCAGAATCCAAAGCAGGCTTCAGGCTCTGTGCTGTCAACACAGAGCCAGGTGTGGGGCTTGAATCCATGAACTGTCAAATCATGACCTGAGCTGAAGTTTGGACACTCAACCAACTCAGCCACTCAGGCACCCTTGTTGAAACTGTCTTTAAATCTTTTTCTTCTGTTTTTATTAATTTTGGCCCTTATACTTTTTCCTTCCTTGTCTAGTCTATTTGGGTTCATTTTGTCTTCTTTTTCTATTTTTTAAGTTAGATATTTATTTTATTCATTTCTAGCATTTCTAGCCTTCCAATTTACATATTTAAGCCTCCAAATTTCTCTCTAAATACCATCCTCTAAGTTTATAGATTGTATTGTCTCCTTTCATTTTTAAGTATTTTCTAATGTCCATGTTAGTTGTATTTTTGACCCGTAAATTATTTAGAAGTGTGGCTTTAGGGGAACCTGAGTGACTCAGTTGGTTGAGTGACTGAACTCTTGATTTTGACGAAGGTCATGATCTCATGGTTCACGGGATTGCGTCCCAAGTTGGGCTCTGTGCTTACATCATGGAGCCTGCTTGGGATTCTGTCTCTCTCTCCCTCTCTCTCTGCTCCTCCTCCACTCATGCTCTCTTGCTCTCTCTCAAAATAAGTAAATAAAAACAAACAGACAAAAAAGGTTTGTTTTTCTCAATGTAGGAGGTGTTGAGTTTGTGTTTTTCTTGTTGGTTTCTAAATTAACTACGTTGAAATCAGAAAATAGTCTTTAGTACTTTTTGGAATGTTCCTGAGAATTGGTTTATGGCACATGGAATATTCCTAATGTCCTATATATGAGACAAGTATGCGATTTTTTTTTCCAGTTTTTAAATGCATCATTCTTCATATGTCTCGAATTGAACTTGTTAATTTTAGTTTTAATATTTTTTCCTACTTTACCCATTGATTGTTGAATGAAGAATGTAAAAATATTCTACTTTCATGGTGGACTTTTCTTTGTGTTTACAAATTGTTACATAGAGGCTAGGTTTTTACATGCATACAATTTAAAATTATCTTTTTCGAATAAAATTTTATTAATATGTAAGAACTCCTTTAATCTCTAGGAATATATATATTTTTTCTGATGTCTATTTGGTCTGATTTTAATATAGTTCAAGCTTTTGTATGACTAGTATTGGTTTGGCATATATCTTCTAAATGTTTGTTTTTAATTTTTAAATATTTCATGTTTTAGGTTGGCAAGTTAATTTAAGAGTTTTATCCTTTTATACTGATTTGAATTACTTGTTATAGTCTTTATATTGTGTTAATGATTTTCTTTAATTTTTAAATGTTTTTTTATTTTTGAAAGAGAGAGAGCAAGCGAGTGAGTGGGTGAGCAGGAGAGAGGTAGAGAGAGAGAGGGAGACACAGAATCCTAAGCAGGCTCCAGGCTCTGAGCTGGCATCACAGAGCCCTATGTGGGGCTGGAACTAATGAACTGTGAGATCATGACTTTAGCTAGTCAGTCAGATGCTTAACTGACTGAGCCACCCAGGTGCTCCTATTGTGTTAATTATTGTTTATAATTGTTTAGTGTGCTTTTTCTGTAGTCTCCTTTCACTCCTTCTGACTTTTTTTTCCCCCTGAAAGGATTTGTAGTTTTCTTTTTTTTCTTATTTTTCTCTCTTTCCTCCATCAATACTCGTTTGGATATCACTTTATTTCTGATTTTTAGTACAAACTTTAACATGCATTTTTAAATAGCTTTTTTGAGATATAACTTACAAACCATACAATAAAGTTTTTAAAGTGTACAGTGGTTTTTATATAGAATATAGAATTGTTTATCCATCACCACAATCAATTTGAAATTATTTTCATTACCCTAGAAATAAATCCCATATTTATTAGTTGTCAACTGCTGACATCCCCCCAACCCTAGCAACAGTTGAGCAACAACCACTCTACTGTCTTTCTCTATCAGTTTGTTTATTCTGGACAATTAAATGCAATAAATGGAACACGTTATGTTTTAAGACTGGTCTCTTTCACTTAGCATAATGTTGCAGAGTTCACCCATGTTGTAGCGTTATTAATACATCAACTCTTTTATGGTCAAATAACCTTCATTCTATGATTATACCATATTCTATTTATTCATCAGTTGCTAAACATTTGGGTGGTTTTACATTTTTTAGCTGTTATGAATAACACTGTTATGAGCATTCATATACTAGTTTTCATGTGAACTTGTGTTTTCATTTCTGATGGATATATACCTAACAGGAATTGCAAGATCATAAGGTTTATTCTATGTTTACATTTTTGAGAACTGCCAGCTTTCCAGTTTAGCATTTTTCTAATGGCTAAGGATGTTAAACAGTTTTTCATGTGCCTATTGACCATTTGCATATCTTCTTTGAAGCAATGTCAATTCAGATCCTTTGCCCATTTTTAAATTGGGTTATGTGTCTTTTTATTGAGTGGTAAAATATTCTTTATTTATCCTGAGTACGAGTTCTTTTTTAGATACAGGTTCACAAATATTTTCTCCTAATGGGTGGGTTGTCTTTTCACTTTCCTGATGGTGTCTTTGATGCACAGTTTTTATTTTGATGAAGTCTAACTTAACCATATTTTCTTTTGGAACATAGAGGAGTTCTCTTACAGCTATAGTAGTAGTTGAGCTAGTATCTGGGAATTTAGGATTTCCAACAAATCTCTTTTCTTCAAGACACAGCTGTTAATAGGGATAAATTCAAATAAATGTCTGACACTCCCTGTGTGTCGTAGTTTACAAATCTTAGTAGTTTACAGTCTACCTAGGTAGAAAAATAAGTGCAATATAATGTCAAATAAATTGACTTAAAATTAATTAAGCCTTTAATATTGGCTCCAGAGTCCCTTGAAAGCTACTCTTTAAAATCCTTCCTGCCGTTACCAGCCATAATTAATAGTTTATTTATATCTAATTCAGGACCTCCCTGGACCTTTTTCAGAAGTATTTTTCCCAATTTAAAAATGCCTACTTTTTAGTTTTTTAATTGTAAAAGAGATGGCAAATTAGATTTGCATTACTGAAAAGTTAACATGATCTGTCTGTCTTTGAGTCTTATGGTTTGGTTAAAATAAACAAAAAATTGGCTGATTTTATTTTCAGTTTTTAAGGTTTCGAAATTTATTTTGTAAAGCATTCTAATGTCTATCAAAATGCCCAAGTGTAGGAATAGCCAAGGGAAATGAATCAGAGAAGAAGTGCCTGACCTGGAGAGATACTGACTATCTAAGCAAGCCCAGGGATATTTTTGAAGAGCTAAAAAAGAGTGGGTTTGTAGGATAGTTCTGTAGAGCATGAAAGTAGAAAGTAGATGTTTCCTTTTAATGAATGCACATGCATGTGTGTGTATGTGTGTGTGTGTGTGTGACTTCAGAATTAAATGATTCCCATGGCTGGTTTGGCCTTCAGGAGGATAATCAGGCATTGTAAATCCAGTGTTGACATAACACGGGGTGCTCTTCTGCTCACTGTCATGTGTAACTGGAATTTGGCATTTATAGTATTGTACAGTTCCATCCAGCAAGAGTTATTAGATATGCTGGAGTCCAATGCACAGAGATAAATAAAACACATTTTCCTCCTCTAAGTTGAAATAGTAGAGTAGAAAAATGAGACACTGAAAAAATTTCCAGTTTAATATACTGTGTTAAGTACTAAAAGAGTTTGTCTTGACTATGTTAAGTCAGTCTTAGCATAATGTAAGGTCACCATGAGGGTGACCTTCCATGACGTTTGACATACTCTATTGGTTAGAAGCAAGTCACAGGTTCTTTCTTCCTGTACTTAACAAGAAAAGATGATGCAAAGGCATGTCCCACTGTGGTTTTCAGTGCAGGTTTTAGTGTTCTAGGCTCTGCAGTACACAAATGGGAAGAGACGTTGAGAAAGCCAGTCTGTTGTACCTATACTGTTAGGTTTCAGGACAGGCAGATGGTCCACTGTGGCTGAGGCCTAGGACCCTGGGAACAGTTCACTACAGATGAAGCTGTAGAGGCAGATGAACCCAAGTTATAAAGGGTCTGGTGTGTCATGCTAGGAGTAAGGAGAGCTCACTGTCTTTCTACAAGGGAGACAGTGAAGACTTCAGGCAAGGAAATGATGTAATCCAATCAGAATTTTAGAAAGATTTAAACACATTTAAATTTAAAGAGAGTGTATTAGGTTTTTATTGCCATGTAATAAACGAAATAAATTGATAATAAATGTAATAAATGAGATACAATACAATTGTATTGCTATGTAACACAAACTTAGTAGCTTAAAACAAAATACATTTACTAGCACACATTTTTGTAGGACAGAAGTCTGGGTGTGCTCTCCGGTTGGGTTCTTCTTCTCGGGTCTCTACTGGGACAAAATGAAGACGTTGATGGGGCTGGTTTCTTATCTGGAGGCCCCAGGGAAAAATCTACTTCTGAACTTTGGGTTGTTGGCTGAATGCTGTTTCTTGTGGTTGTTGGGAATGTAGTCCCCATGTTCTTACTGGCTGTCAGTAGGGGCCCTGTATCAGCTCAACACCTTGCACGGGGTCCCTTTTATCTCAGCAGTGGAAAATCTCCTTTCTATCAAATCCCGCTCAAGATTTGACCCTCCGCTACCAACTAGAAAAATTTTTCTGCCTTTAAAGGTTTCATGTGGTTAAATTAGGCCCACCCAGATAATCCTGTATCTTCAGGTTAACAAATTAGCAAGAGGCCTTAATTACATCTGCAAGGTCCCTTTGTTAAATTTGGAAACATGATCACTGGAGTGATATTTTCATCATATTTATAGGTTCTGCACATACTAGAGGAAGGGATTATATAAGGGTGATGATCACTGGAATCATTCTTAGAATTCTGCCTCTTACATATGGGAAGTAAAAAGGGACTGGAGCCTGCTGGCCAGTTCTGGCTGCCTCCACCCATTGGAGTCGTAAGTAACAGGCTGGGTCTTCAAGGTACTTTTAGATCCATGTGTCCTATATAATGATATCTGAAGGGGATTCTCACTTAGGATTTCAGGAAGATAACGCAATAGAAAAAAATTTCTGCACATGTCTGAGCTCAAGCTCTATAATGAGAAATCATACATAACTTTCTACAAATGGTATGCAGTATAATTCTAAATTAGTTTCTAACTTGGTGTCACTAAGTAGTCGGTGACTGTGTAGTTGACGAAACTGTCTTTGATCTGGTTTTGAACTGAGTCTCCATTGCTTCTCTTCTCCTGCTTTCAGCTCTTTGCTCTGGATAGCTATATTCTTATTTCTGGGCCCTTATTATCAAATCCAGGGCTTCTGTATTTGTTCAAAAAAACATCTTTAAGCACCAAATCTCATGGATTGTTTTTTTTGCTGTATCCAATATGCTCTGCAGAATTGTATCTGCCTCTTTGCATCTTAAAAACCAAACCAAACCAAACAAAAAAACCCTCTTTATGCACCCAATAGTGATGGCAAAAAAACCAAACAAACCTGAAAACATACACAATAAAGAGAAATGAGCTGAACAATGAGGTAAGAGATATAAAAATAACTTATATATATATATATATACATTCAATCTACTTTTTATTCTGGAGAGTCTCCTTTTGTGTGCTTAGTTTTGTGACTGTTCCCTTTATTTATATTGCATACGTAGCCCTACTGCACACCTTGGAAATCTGCTTGTTGTTTCTGTCAACTGTGATTCATAGTGGCTTGCACTGTGACCTTGGTTTTAATTGTGAATGCATTCCTTGGGGCACTTGGGTGGCTCAGTAGGTAGAGTATCAGACTCTTCATTTCAGCCCAGGTCATGGTATCGTGGTTTGTGAGTTCGAGCCCTGTATCTGACTCTGTGCAAACAGTGAGGAGCCTGCTTGGGATTCTTTCTCTCCCTCTCTCTCTCTGCCCCTCCCCTGCACATCCTCTCTCTCTCTCTCTCTCTCTCAAAATAAGTAAATAAACTTAAAAAATTTTTTTCAAATTCATTCCTTCTGTGGGCCTGACTCAAGGACGCTTTTGTTTAACCCGTTTATGCTTATGCTCTTACAAATGACCACCAACCTGTAACTTCATTTGTCCTCCTTGAGGATGTTGACTCGGTAGCGGAGAACTCAGACCCCAGCTCACTTTTCTCTTTTGAGGGAATGGAGAGGGGTCCTTCGGGGGCCCCCTTCCCTCCAGCATGGAAAGCGTTGGCTGCTGTGGGTGGGAGGGACTTTGTAGCACCTCATTGGCCATCATACTGCATCAGAATCAGATGTAGAATTGTTCAGACACAAGGTAAAGATTATATTTGATTTGTGATACTATTAAACATTTTTTTCCTGGTTATATCAATTCAAATTTTTTTTCATTTCTCACTTCATGCCCATTGACTTTGGGTAATGGGGCAGAGTTAAATGATTACTAAGTGAATGTTGATCAAGCCATTGAGGCTAGTGGGGCTTCTTGAAATAAGTTGAATATATATTTCATTTTACTTTTAATAAGAAATAGGATAGTCATTTAGAACAGAAACACATCATGTTTATTAGTAATGAGGACCTTTTATTCATAGCAAATTATATTTCTAGAAAAGTATTTCACTAGGAATAATTATTTGGCCTTTGATTTTCTGTAGAACCAATGCTATATGATGTATAGAACTCCATATCTAATATTTAAAAATGTTCCTCAATTATGTACTTATGTGCACCTAATATATTGAGGCTGGAATTTGATTCCTCTCATTTGTGATTTTCTCAGTACCTTGGGCATTCTTAAAGTAATTATGTACACGTCTGTCCCTAATTGAACAATCATGTCTGATGGTGTGGGCTGTCATCTGAACGTCTCCAGAACGTCACAGTGCCTGGCATGCAATAGTTAATGCAGTAGTTGTTTGTTAAATAAAAGCTAGAGAAGTATCTCATTAGAAGAACTTTTCTGAAAGAAAACAAAGCTTATTATTTAAAATGAAGGAATTCATTAGTACAAGACACATTTTTGTTAAATAACAGAATTATCTTTTTAATACTACTACGTGTTTATCTTTAGTCATTATAGTCCCGATTATGAACATAAGAATGAACTTCAAAGGGGAATTTTAATCATGAGGGAATAGAAATATTCTGAGAAGTAGAAAAAAATTTTAAAGTTCAACTAGAGTTGTATGAATAAGTAAATAAAAACAGAAAGAATGCTCATATAATTTTTTTTTACAAATAGTTTATTGTCAAATTAGTTTCCACATAACACTCAGTGCTCATCCCCAAAGTGCCCTCCTCCATGCCTATCCCCCCTCCCCCCCACATCCATCAGTCCTCAGTTTTTGTCAGCATTCAAGAGTCTCTAATGGTTTGCCTCTCTCCCTTTCCCCCACCATTTCCGCCCTTCTTCTCCCCCTTGTTCCTCCGTCAAGTTCCTCCTAATCCTCCTATACGTGCAAACATAGGATATTTGTCCTTCTCTGCCTGACTTATTTCGCTCAGCATAACACCCTCAAGGTCCATCCATGTTGCTCATACAATTTTGATACATTTTAAAAAATTTTTGATATTTTTTTCTTACCATAAGTTTTAGTTACGTCATTAAAAAGTTGTGGCCAATGGAGGGTGAACCAAGAGCTGAACCACATATCAGTTGTGGAACTTTTACATCTCAGAAATCAAGACTTTGTTTTTGTAATTATTAGGGACCCGGAAAGCATTTTTAAAATTCCTGGGGTGTTCACAGTCTTGCTGTTTTCTGATTTTGTGTCAGTGGAAAAGTATCTCAAATTTTCCACTGTGGAGAAAATTTACCCAATTGCTGTCAGTCTTCTGTATTTTTGCTTCTCATTTTCATCTACACGTACTCAAGCACACAATCTGAGCTCCGAAGTCCTCCTTTTGTGTGTTTGCAGGACGTAGTTTCTGCACAAATAATGTAATTTCAGAGACTCCCTTGGTAAAGCAGAATGATATCCAGGGTGGGGAAAATGGTTAAGTGTGTTTTTTTGGGGGGGACACCTGGGTGGCTCGGTCGGTTGAGCGTCCAACTTCATTCAGTTCAGGTCATGATCTCGCATTTTGAGAGTTTGAGCCCCGCGTCAGGCTCTGTGCTGACAGCTCAGAGCCTAGAGTCTCCTTCAGATTCAGCCCCTGCCAAGCGCATGCTGTCTCTCTATATATAAAAATAAAAATGTTTAAAAAAGGTTTTTCTTTTTTTAAAATTACAGTTTATTGTCAGGTTGGTTTCCATAACACCCAGTGCTTATCCCAACAAGTGCCCTCCCCCTTGCACCCCTTTTCCCCTATCCCCTACCCCCCGTCAACCCTCAGTTTGTTTTCAGTATTTAAGTCTCTTATGGTTTGCCTCCCTCCCTCTCCATAACTTTTTTTTCCCTTCCTCTCCCCCATGGTAAAAGTTTTGTTTTAGAAGAAACAACAGTTGCTAGGCAAGTATTGCTGCTATAATTAAGTCACTAGAACAATTGCAAAAGCTGTTAATTCTTTACCTTCATAAGTAGTTTAATAAGAATGAAGTTCATGGAGTAGTATTTAGAAGGTGGTTGGAGTTCTATTTACTTTGTACAAATTTCACCTTATCTGAAACCCTGGAGTATTCTATCCCAGAAGAGAGTGCTCTGGTTAATTTTATTTCCCAAGCATGAAGTACTCTGCTTGATAAATGATCTTGGTCAAATATGTTTTCTCCTTTGTGTCTTTAAACTCTTTTGCCACTTTTCCTTATTAATTCATTGAATCCAAGAGTTAGAAGGAATCTTATCTGGATGATCATACTATCCAGATTCTTAGGAAATGCAGACTTTGCTCTGACAACCTCTGCTTTACACGGTAATAAAAACAATGTCCACCCTTAATCTAGTCTATAAAAAGGTTATCATTAATAATTAAAAATATATCTACGGATTAACTGTAACGTGCCCTCCCCAATTCTCATCTATGTACTCTATTTGTGCTTTGTATTCTGAAGCTGTTTGTGAAGTTTCTCTTTGATTGTTTTATATAATCATCTAATTTTACCTCTCTGAACATTCACATACTGTTGGTTCTGCTGACACTTAATTCTCATAAAATATGTAAGCCAAGGTGGTATGTCATCCACAAAGTGATCTTTGAAGGGAAGTTACTGTTCATCAATATTATTAATATAGAATAATCATCCTCTTTAATCTTGAGATTTATATTATAAACTTTTAGTCTCCTTACCCTTTATCTTCTTAGTTATTAGAAACAGATGAGCAGTCATTACTTTTACTGTTTGTCTATAAGATCAAAGGACTTCAAAGGACTCTTGTTGGTAGGAAGTAAAAAAGCCTAAATATTTTAGTAGGGTTTTAGTGTTCTGCACCTCAGTTATATTTATGCAAATATAAATGTAGTATTAGCATATTGTAGGTCTTTCCCCCCAGCTTTTTTTCTCTATTTTTCACTTATTTGCAACCTCAAAAAATAATTGAGGAAAGGAAGATTAGGGGCAAAAAAATCACTTTTTAATTCTCAAAACAACTGTAAGTAGATATTCTTATTTCCATTTTATAGATGAGGAAACCAAGTTTCAGGGAAGGTACTACATTTGCCTAAGTTTCCACCTAAGTGCCCTTAAAAAATCCTTATACGTTGTAAAAGGAACAGTGATACAACTAGAAATCCTATAAAAGAACACAAAAAAATACATTCAGACCTCTTATTTTAATAGGCCTTAGGAAAAGAGGCAAATCTAGGATAAAGTATAGGAAAGAAATATTTAAGATTATGAAACTATAATTAATAGTTAATTCTGTAAAAATAAATCAATAATTATTTCCAGAAGATTCCAGAAAAGGAAAATAATGGAAAGAGGTAGAAGAGAGCCATACTGAATGCTGGACTTTATGAAATGGCTTAGGAAAAATAGAAGACAGTGATAGTAATACTTGATAGTAATATTGCATTATATATATATATATATATATATATATATATATATATATATATAAAACATACCTAATCTTGTTTTATAATTTACAGATTTCTCATCTGTTTCATTTATTGATGAAGATGAAACATGAGAATTTAATGAGGCAAGGTTGGTTAAGTATCTCATGTGTGATTCTGGGTATAGGAATGTGTGTTCAAAGTCCTCTCTCCATGACTCACTGGATAGGCATTCTGGTGACCAATAGCAAGTGTAGGAATAGAAAATAATTCAAGCTAATATTTAAAAAAATTTAAGAGACTCTGATAGATTCTTTTTACATATTATAATGAAAATGTGTATGTGTATCCTATCGTAACAATACGAATAACCTGCTCAACTTAGGCAAGAGCATGAATCTGAAGTCAAGGAGGTTTGGTTTCTGATCTTAACTTACCTGTTAAATGATGGCAACTGTCACTTGAGTTCTTTGGTCTTTATTTCTTTATCTGTAAAATAAGAGGTTTGGATAAAATCAGTGGTTCTTAGCTGGTGGTGGGTGCACTGCCCTCCTCAAGGTATTTTAGGAATTGTAGGCATTTTCCTGTAGAAGACTCTCAAGTAGTCGGCTCTGTGGCGTGGTGACATGCTGGCTCTGTAAATGCCCCAAAGGGCTTTCTTTCACTGCAATTCCTGCTACTCATATCCACTTGTTCAGGGGTTATTCATCTTTACTAAATTCACCTACTGAAGGACACCACCGCCCAACAGGTTTTAGTCAGGAGAATGCTAATTTTTTTCCTAACTTTAAGAAAAGCTAGACAGATTCCTTTAAGGAAATATTTTAAATACTTGGATGCTTGATTCAAAGGGAAGATATTCTATAGCTACACTGTGAGACATTCCAGTGACTTGAAAGAAAGAATCTAACACAAATAGGACCAGACATCTAAAATCAGTGCTGCCTGAATAATCTTAGGAGAATAATCCAAGATACCTGACCATAGTCAGGTTAAACTCAGGCCAAACCTGAGTAATCAGTTTTCTGTTATTTTATTTATCAGTTTCCATTTAAGATTACTAAGCCAAACCATTCGGCCTTGACATAACCTTCCTTAGGAAAAACTCAAAGTATTTTCAAGGGCCATTGAGTTTTACTTGAGTTTTTCAAGCAAAACTGTTTACCAAGAATTAAACACTTTATTTATACTCTCAGTGGATAGTTTAGCTTCAATTTAAGATGCTGGAAAATTCTCAGGGAGTGAGACATGCCTCATAAAATGAGACATTTTTCCTCTATTTTAGGATTATTGCTGAAGTCACAAAGTGTCATGGTTTTTGAGTTTGGCACGTTTCCTCTGCTTTTATGCTTCCTGCAGTACATCACACGGAAATGATAAAGGCACTTCAGCATTGCTCTGACCTGCTGGAATATCTCAAGAGAAATTTTGATTGATGAAGAGTTCTTCTTCAACTTTGGAGAAGCAAAAGTTAATTTGGGATAAATCAAGATAAGCATCTAGTCTTGGTAGAGGTCTGTGTGACCCAAAATATCAACTTCTGGGAGTCTTACCCTTTGCTAATCTTAGCCAGCAGATTTCTGCAAGGTCAATCTAACTCAGTGGAGAGGCAGCCATTATGTCTGTGAGACTTGAGAAAAGAAAGTTCCATAGATTGAAAGTGATTGGTTGTGGTGGGACATACAGTATCTAAAAGAAAAAGTGAAATTGTAAAAAGTCTGCAGCCTCCTAGGTTTTGCATGAGGATTTTGAGAGCAATGGACAATCACTGTGAGATTGATTTCATTCTTGGGTAACTTGAAATGCTAGTATGGAAACACATTTACCTTTATTTTTAGAAGTGAATGTTTCTTTCAGTGGATTAAAGATGTTTCTTATAGATTGGATGCAAATTATAACTGCAAAATGAGGTGAAAACTGATTTACCAGCAACATTCTTCCTCAGCTGCACCTGTGCTCAGTTATAACAGCATAAGGGATCCCAGGAAGTACCATCTACTTACCAGCACAGTGGAAGTTAAATGGGCCGTCCTTGGGCAAAATTATGCAGCAGAGAATGTAAGATTTAAAAATCCCTCAGGGGCGTCTAGGTGGCTCCGTCAGTCAAGTGTTGACTTTGGCTCATGTCACGATCTTGCGGTGTGGTTCACAGGTTCTAGCCCTGGATTCTGTGCTGACAGCTCAGAGGCTGGAGCCTGCTTCACATTCTGTGTCTCCCACTCTCTCTGTTCCTCCCTTGCTCACACTCTGCCTCTCTTTCTCGAAAATGAATAAACATTAAAAAATGTTTAAAAATCTCAAACTTCTTTTGATATATTGGAGGGATCTCTTTATTTTTTAATGTTTATTTCTGAGACAGAGAGAAACAGAGTGTGAGCAGGGTAGGGGCAGAGAGAGAGAGAGAGAGACAGAATCTGAAGTGGGCTTCAGGCTCTGAGCTTCCAGCACAGAGCCTGATGTGGGGCTTGAACCCATGAACCATGAGATCATGACCTGAGCTAAAGTTGGACACTTAACCAACTAAGCCACCCAGGTGCCTCTGGAAGGACTGCTTTAAACAACAACATTCTCCCCATTATCAAGGCGGCTCCTCCTCCTGAAAAAATACCCAGAGTTGTCCTTACGTCTGCCCTCCTAATTTGCTATATTTAATTTAGTTAAGTGGGTGTGAGTTTCTCTTACTGTATAGTGTATTTGTAACTGTTTATCTAAACCTTTGTTTTCCCATTAGAATATAAGCACCACTAAGATAGGTGGTATTTTTTAGATTTTGTTTTGCTGATGTATTCCCCAGAGATAACATACATAGTTGGTGCTCAGAAGCATTTGTTGCGTCGATTTGAATTCAAGATTAAATTATTCAGAGGTAGAAAGCTTGACTTTTCGTCTGTAATTTGGTTTGACCATTTTAGGATTTGGGGGGAAGCACAAAAAAATTGAGGTGGGCCATCTTAGATGACTTTGCAACTGGATAAAGTGAATAAACTCTATGAATTGTATGTTATAGGTGGACCGGTTCTGCCACACAGCCTTTGTTTATGGAGATGGGAAAGAAAAGCTGTGGGCGCCACCTGGTGGTAAATGTGTCACTAGTCTTAGGGCCTCTCTATCACGTGACAGAGGGGCCTATGATACTGGCCACTGAAGGGCAGAGTAGTGAGATGCGCACTATCTGAGCTGTTTTGGTGTTCCACACTCATTCCTGAAACCTGGAGGTGCCTGAGGTGATGAGTTCCCTGCAGCTGTTCATTCAGGGCCCCTGCTCTGCACTTCTCTTCATGTTCTCCACTCCCATTCATATTCTTTTCCCTGTTCTTTCAAGGATCTTGCTTTCTGTCTACATGTCTCACTTTCCTTTCTTCTGCTGCAAGGTCCCCAGGGCTGGGAAACAAGAATATGATCTCACTGCCATCCCTTTATTGAATATTCTATGTCTTTCTGCCGTAACACAGGCCGAAGACCTTTCAGTACTCTCTGTCGCATATGGTGAAATTCATGGTAACTTCTGTTCCTTGAACACCGACTTTACGAGAAATACTGAGTTTCATCCTAGAAACACACTTGCAAGATCAATATTTTTATTAAGGGTTGAGGAAATTTGGACAGAGAGAAGTTGCTGGTTATAATCTAACCTAATGAGAATTCAGAGTTATTTCTAGTCTAGCAGGGTTTGCTCAGTCCTTGAAGTAAATAGAAGAAACATAATTGAGAACACCTTTTTTTAATGTGTAAGAGAATTGGCTTGATTTCTTATGAAGAGTTCATTCTGCAGATCAAAGAAATGGAATTAATTGATTTTTGATCTAACATACTTAAAATGGGCTAGATAAGATTAGAATATATATAAAAAGCAGAAATCCTTTCTGTTCAAAAACTTGTAATTGATTATAAAGAGAAGCGATTGTCTTCTCTCTCTGTCAGCTCTGTATTTCTATCCCATTTCCTATGTTCATGTCCTGTGCCAGCTCATGTGTTTAGAAAATCACTTATTCAGTGAGACAGGGCTTCCGTGTCAGCCTCACACTGCCCTGTAGTACTAGTCTACATTTCATCCTGTTCATTCACTCCATTAGTCTAGCCCACATGGGACTAGCTGAAGTAGTTGAAACCAGAGATTACAAACTGGAGGCTGAGGGGAGTGCATCTGGCCCTCAGATGTGTTTTATCTGACCCACATACCATTTTATTTAAAAAAAAAAAAATTGAGCCAGCATTTAAATATTAGGAGAGTTCTCATATAAATCCTGATTTCTTTCTTTTTTTTTTTTTTTTAATTTCTGAGAGAGAGACAGCGTGGGTAGGGGAGGGTCAGAGAGAGAGGGAGACAAAGAATCTGGAACAGGCTCCAGGCTCTGAGCCGGCTGTCAGCACAGAGCCCGACGCGGGGCTCGAACGCACAAAGTGTGAGATCATGACCTAAGCCCAAGTCGGACGCTCAATCGACTCAGCCACCCAGGCGCCCCTAAATCCTGATTTCTAGATAATTAAAAAAAGCTAAACACACAGGTAACACTTAGCTGGGAATGAGTATCTACTGATCTCTTTATTCAGATACATTCTTACCACTGAAATCAGCCATTGTCTCCATCAGTCCATATTACATTCCTGACTCTGAGACCAAAGTGTTCATTCACAGTTATTGAAGAATGAGTATGCAGACATTACAATGTTAGAATCCTCATGGGAGGTCCACTGCATTCCACTCCACCTGTTACTCTATAGAAACCAAAGTCCACAGACTCTGTTCTAACAATCTCTACCTCCGGAAAGTGGTTGATTGGTGTAGTCCTAATCCAAGAAGCCCTTCTGAAATGCCATCTTACCATACCCAGTAATCTGGTGACTTTTACTAAGAGAAAAAGGTATTTCTCAGGAATAAGGTTTGAGGCCATTCTATTCCAGTGATGCAAGATCATATCCCTAAAGGAGCAGCATTTGCCTTAGAGATGTGAATTCTGCCTATTTCCCACAGTCTCAGGATCTCAGGAACCTCAGGGGTGGCTCAGGATGGTGTTTGAGTTTCTTCATACTTATGATTAAGAACCTTGCTCAAGGTCACACACATAATAAAAGGCAGGACCAGTATTCAAATTCAGGTTACCAACACTCTAAATCAGTGGTCCTGGAGTTTCAGAAGTATCTGCCAAATGCACAAATGAATCTGTAAGATAATATGTAAAACGTTATCCATACCATACAATTATAAAGATGAAATTAGAATCTCAGAAATTAGAAAATTGCCTTGATTTCTCTGTCTTCTTATCACCCTGACTAACTGATTTTGTTTTCATGATGTATCTCAGATCTGTCCATTCCTCCATCTGCACGGTCACCACCTGAGTCCAAGCAGTTACCATCTCTGAGTGGCCTGGTACAATGGTTATCTGAATGTCTCTGGGCTTCTGCTTTTGCGCCCTCTGCCGTCTATTCTCCACATTGCAGCTACAGTGCATGCCACGCTACTAGCCTACCATAAATGAAATCTTGTTATCCCTCTGTTTAAAGCCCTTCTGTTAATTCTTAGAGCTCCCAGAAAAAAATTCAGAATCCTTGATGTGGCCAGCAAGACCTTGCCTTCCCTGCCTCTGCCTGGTCTCCATCCTCACCTAGCAAGGTGCTGCACTTCCTTATAGCATCTCCTTTTGTTTCAAGGACTTCCTAGACATTGTCTGGGATCTTCTTCTTCTTCTTTCTTTTTCTCTAATTCAAGTTTTTATTTAAATTCCAGTTAGCATACAGTGCAATATGAGTTTCAGGTGTAGAATTTAGTGATTCAACACTTACATACAATACCCAGCGCTCATCATTGCCTTGAATATTCTTATCTCTTTTTTTGCTTACTTAGCCCAAATTGATCCTTTCCAAAATTCCTTAGAGAGATTCTTCATTCTACTTTAGGTCTTTGGTACATGTGTACACACACACACACACACACACACACACACACACACACATATTTTCTTACCATTCTTTGCATTTCTTTCATATTACTCATTCATTGTAGCTATGTAATTAATTAATTGTATTAACTATTTGATTGTCAAACACCTGGACAGGGACTTGTGTCTCGCTAACTATCAGCACCTCAGCCCTGAGCACAGATGACATTCTTAACAAATATTCATTCAATTGAATTATACAAGGTACATGCGGGGACATGGACTTTCCCAAAACCAGACGAGGATGAGGCAGAGGGGTAGTTAAGGGACCCTGGTGCAGACTCTAATTCTCCTTCCTTCAGATAAGGATGTGTCTGGCCTTGCTGATTCTGAGTTAAAACATTTCCTTTAATGGACATACTTCATAATTAGCAGAGAGTCTTCCAGAATGATGTAAGCTCTGACTGGAAAAGACTGGCTCAGCAAAGTTGGGCAAATTCTTGGGTTATGCAAGTGTCATTGCCTATGGAGGGAAGTGGAAACACTTGAGGAAATATATATTAGTGTGAGATTTATTGTAGGATTGAGTTTGCTAATCAAAGCTGTCTCTTTTGTTTATGGGTTCTCTCAGATCATTTTCATGCTTCCTTGGCATAGATAATATTATCCTTACTTTATAGTACAGGTTCAATACAGGTGTCTCTGGCAGCCTTACTTTCCATTGGAGAACTGGTAGCCGAGGAAGACCCCGCTGAGCTGGGTTCTTTCTGCTCTGTGTGCTCAGCTCAATTCTGAGAAGTTCATGTTCCCTTGGCTAATAAAGATGGGAACTTAAGTCAACGTGCAGGGCATGGGAGAGGTGAGCTAGATAGAAGAGTGGGATTGTTTTCTCCAGCTATTCTATGACCTATGGAAACACTGAAGTACAAATAAAAAATAGTTGTTTGAGATATAATAAAAGTTTAAAATAAACTACAATTATTAGGTTTTACACTTCTCAGAGTAATAGTACCTCACTCTTAGAAAGTATTTGCTAGAGGCGCCTGGATGGCTCAGTGGGTTAAGTCTGACTTCAGCTCAGGTCACAATCTCACAGTTTGTGAGTTCAGAGCCTCCTTGGGATTCACTCTCTCTCTCTGCCCCTTGTCATGCTCACTCTTTCTCAAGATAAATAAATCTTAAAAAAAGTATTTGCTAAAATACATGTATCATGAAATTGTTTTTTGTTATCCTGGTACACAGAGCTGTGAAGTATTGGGTGGCTTTGAACATTGGCATTTCCCTTCTGTTCTGTTCTCACATTATAATTTAACCTGTCGCCATGCCCCAAATTATTACCACTTGATCTTGGTTATGTGCATACAATGAAGTGAACAGGAATTTGAGGCTTAATCTCTTCAGAATTCTTATAGACTCCATGAGGTTACTTGTAAGTTTCTTGATTTGTTTGAAAGTCTTTAAGAGTGATTGTGTAGTCTTCGTTAAAAGAATAACACACAAAGTTAAGATGTCATTGCACTGAATTTAGCAACCATTGAATGAAAAGGTTCGTAGTTACCTGTGACCATGTATGATATATCTAACTACTGAGACTAGAATAAAATAAAACATTTCTGTGTAGGTACTTATGAGTAAAACAAGCTTTTTGGTTACGTGATTTCTGTATGTACATGAAATTTCTGAAATGATCTTCTTCATATTAGAAACTGAAGTCTGGATCATTGAAAAAAGTTGGCTTGGGAATATATATATGTATAATGTGTGTGTGAGTGTATGTGTGTGTATATATATATATTCCATTTTATGTACTGGGTAAACACACACGCACACACACACTGAGTTGACTGACATCCTGTCAAGAGAGCTTACATATATGGTGACACAGTCTGTGTCCAGATCTTTAATGGGTCTCGCCAGTACTGCTGATTCTGTTCAGTGAGCCGTGTGCGTATGGCCCACAGATATAAGTAGCACTGGTACAGCCTGCACTTAGTCATCTGGAGACATTCTTATATGTCATACAAAAGTCATGAATATTCAGGGTGCAGATTTTCTCATGATCATTCTTAAGGGAACATACTGTGGATGAAAATCAAAACTAAGTGAAGCAGAAATGATAGACATTTTTTTTTAAAAAGGATTCATTCAAACAGTGACAAAATTGGCTCAATCCTTATGTTTTCTACCCATTGAAAGCTTCTCTTAGAGAGCAGGATTGCTAGGTTTTAAATGGTGTTCATGGAAAGCTATAATCATTTTTATTATAAAAAAGATAATAAGATGAAATGGAAAGTTGGAAAATAATGATATGAGAAGAAAAAATGTAAGGAAAGCAGATGAATAAGACAGTCACTTGTTCTAAAGATGGTTATTTATCTACTGATCAAAAGGGCTTTTAAAAAAATATTGAATGACACTTCACTCATAGGTCCACCTAGATTCCTCCTGAATCAGTCACAAAAAAGAAGTGAACTTTTATATAGTACTTTCTATGGTATACTAACTTTATCATGGGGAAAAATCCTTTAAAAATCACAGGTCTCCCTTTTTGCATTTTAACCCTATTCTGTTGAACCTGTAGAATGCCTGGGCTTGGGGCACTTGGGAATTAGAATTATGTTCTGATCATCTGAGAGCTTGGTTGCATAGAGTATGCTGTGGGAAGTACAGAAGACGTAGGAGATGTGGCCCTTGTTCTCAAGAAGATCACAATTTAATTTGAGAGAAATTGTCTCATTCTTGCATACACATATTCTTGAGCTATTCTCAAAGCAGGGGCTAATTATCTAGAGTTTACTAGGGGTAAAAAAACTTCTTATACATTACTATATTCTGAAAATCCAACAAATCAGGAATTATAGAATGTTAGAAGTGGGAGGGAAATTAAGAATCATTCAACTCTAAGGCCACCTGGGTGGCTCAGCCAGTTAAGCATCCAGCTTTGTCTTTGGTCATGATCTCATAGTTTGTGAGTTTGAGCCCTGCATTGGGCTCTGTGCTGACAGCTCAAACCTGGAGCCTGCTTGGGATTCTGTGATTCCCTCTATCTCTACCCTTCCGCTGCTCACACTCTGTCTCCATATCAAAAAATAAATAAACATTAAAAATTTTTAAAAAAAGAATCATTCAAGTCTATCCCCTTGAAGTGCCATTTGGGGCAATTGTTTCTTTGAAACATATGAAGGAAAATTTTAGAGCATTTTTTGAAATATAAATTAACAGGTTATCTAGGATATTAATTGATTTTATTTAAGCAAGTTTGAAGTGACCAAAATGTCTAAGCCAATCTGAATGCCAAGGACAAGCAGAGGTTTTTAATCAAAGGAACTTACATCTTTGACCTTATTTTTCTGAGTACAGGAGAGCAAACTAGAGAATTAACCTTAGAGTAACATGAGTAGGGATTATGTATGTACATTTTTCTGAAGACTTTAGTCCATAAAATTTGACTGAAGCACTGCCATAATTGACACCTTAAATTAGAAAGTTATAAAAGAACTTGTATTCCATTTTATATATGAATTCAGAAATATCGCCTTTTCCTAGAGTGAAAGCTTTTACCTTTTAACACTCCAGAAGTGTAATGTGCACATCAGTACTGCAATGTACTATTATTGTGCTGATAAGGACAAGGGGTCTCCCAGATTAAATAATTCTCAGGCTTACAGAACTACTTGAGTGACAAAGCTGAGTGACAAAGCTGCCATTTGAAATTAAATCTATCTGGGGCTCCTGGTGGCTCAGTCGGTTGAGCGTCCAACTTCGGCTCAGGTCACCATCTCACAGTTTGTGGGTTTGAGCCCCGCATCGGGCTCTGTGCTGACAACTAGCTTAGAGCCTGGAGCCTGTTTCAGATTCTGTATCTCCTTCTCTCTCTGACCCTCCCCTGCTCATGCTGTCTCTCTCTCTCTCTCTCTCTCAGAAATAAATAAAAAATATTTTAAAAAAAAGTAAAAAAATATTAAATCTATCTGATCACCAGAGCCAAGGCCCAGGGTACTGACTACAGCCAGCTTGTTTCTTTTTTTTTTTTTTATGTTTTTAATTTATATTTATTTCTAGGAGAGAGAGAGAGACAGCGTGAGCAGGGGAGGGTCAGAGAGAGAGGGAGTCACAGACTGAAACAGGCTCCAGGCTCCGAGCTGGCAGTCAGCACAGAGCCCGACGCGGGGCTTGAACCCACGAACCGCGAGATCATGACCTAAGCGAAAGTCGGACGCTTAACCGACTAAGCCACCCAGGCGCCCCACAGCCAGCTTGTTTCTAAGCAGCTAAGCGGCAACATCTGAAAATGCGCTTGGATACCCAAGTTTCCAGGAAAAAAGCAGAGGACTTCTTCTCCTACTTCTGTGTGGCTGGTGACCCCGTTAGTTGCCCACTTCAGGGTCCCTGGCTACCCTGAATTCTGGCTGGGGGATATGAGAAGAAAAAAATGATCAGCTCACCACAGGTTTGGTGGTGCTTTGAACTCTGGGGTTCCTTCTCAATCCACCTGCTATTCTTTTTAGAGCCCCCAACACCTGCTTCCATTGTGACATTGTAGCTGCATTCAGTAAGAGAGAAAAGATGGAGTGTGCTTACTCCACCTTGCTTAGAAGCAGACCTTATACAAATTAAAAATGAATGTTATTTAAGAGGGGGAAAGACTTGGGGAAATAGTAATACTATCGCAGAATCACAAGATTCAGACCAGGAGCTTCTGTCTTCTTAGCCATCTATAGGAAAGGACTTTCCTAGCTCCTTCCAGTGTTGAATCACCCTGTTGGTCATAAAATTTCATAGATAAGGATGGGATCTTCTTTATTGATAGAGGAAATTCTTATGTAATATCTCACTTAATAACATTCACCAAACATCGAGTGCCTATTATAGTTGGAAAGCTGGTATTTTGAGAGATGAACATTCTGGCTGTTACTCTCCCTCTGCTCTTCCCCAGTAGGTATCATCACTTATTCCTCAGCGTTAAGCTGGACAAGCTAATGTGGCTTCAGAGAATTTGCTCTGGTAACGTAGTCCCTCCTCACTGTCCTCAGCATCGAGCAGAACATAGGTCCAATAAGTATTCCTAAATGGATGACTTGTCATGAGGCTGGAGCTTTAGAAGTCAGGTGCTATATTTAAAGAAACTTGGGGAATATTTACATTTTTAAAGAAAGTGTAAGGTAGTCAGAGAAAGACAAATATCATATGGTTTCATTTATATGTGGAATTTAAGAAAACATAGATAAACATCGGGGAATGGAACAAGAATAAGATGAAAACAGAGAGGGAGACAAACCATAAGAGACTCTTAAATACAGAGAACTGAAGGTTCTATAGGGGAGATGGGTGGAAGAATGGGATAAATGGGCGATGGGCATTAAGGAGGGCACCTGTTGGGATGAACACTGAGTGTTGTATTGAAGCGATGAATCACTGGGTTCTACTCCTGAAACCAATACTATTACACTATAAGTTACCGAAATTGAATTTAAATAAATAAAGTTAAAACATGAGTGGAGGCTTTTCCACTATCCTTCTAGATGCAGACTTCAGTCTAAAAACCTAGTCTCTTCATCAGAATTTCCCTCCACTTTCCTGAAGGCACAGATATTTTGTGTCTCCATGTTTCACTGCAAATGTGTCCCTTTGACACTGAATTTCTCTACTATTAGGAAAAGTCTGTAGATAGACTGAACTCTTAATGTTCAGCTATACCTACAGCTTTGAATAGTGTCACCTTCTTTCTCACAGCCTCGTTCAATAATGCATAGCGATTCCAGGGATAATAATGTCAGCCCAGGTTGACCTGTCAACATGGAGAGAATAACCGGGACACAGAAATGACGTGGTTTGGTGTGTTGATGGTGTGGAAAATAACTTTAGATTCCACTGATAGGCTGTTTACAACCTGATCTAGTCTTGTCCTCTTGAGGCTCTTCCTGTTCTTTCCCTCATCTTGCATCTTTCTGTGGGAGGGGGAAGAAGTACGTACCGTCTACCTATATGGGTGGGAATGCTTCTGCATGTAAAGTCTCTGATTTTTTCAGTGATCAAGGAAAAAACATGACATTTGTTCTTTAGTTATACAATCTAAATGTAAGCATAAAAGAAAACAAAAACAGTGCAGACCATGGTGAGGCAGCCCTTGCTGAACTGCTGTTTGTGAGCTTTTTCCAGATTAGTGTGTAAAATCTGGAAATTGCCCGTCAGTAATTTGTTCTACTTGGACCTTGCATGGAGACCTAATATTTAAACTGTACTTCACTTCTGTTCAGTCTGAGGACTTGGGCCTATAGAAAATGGGTGAAAACAAAATTGTAGTTTAGATTGCTAGGGATAAGGACCCACCTCCTCTTTAAAGAACGACAGGAAAAGTCAGCCATTGATGGATCAAAATTTATTTTTTAAGATCTTAAGCCAAATTTTATATTGGTACATGGTAAAGCTGTTTTCTTTCTGATCAGTTAAAAAAAATCTGTTTGAATTACCAACTAAGTAATGGTGATTCATTTACTACCAGTGTGAAACCTAAATTGGGGGAAAATAAAAACTCTTGCAAGTGATAGCTACACAGTAGCCTTGTGGAAGCACCGTGTAATTACAGCACTCAGACAACAAATGATCCTCAAATCTGTCCTGAAGTATTTGGCCTTAGGTAAAGGGATCTGACAATTGGTCCAGTGAGTACTATGGCTTTTATGAACAAGCACTAATACTTTACTTATAGATGCTCAGTTTGGCAATTAGGCACAAGTGCATAAAATTTTGCACAAAATGAAGGCTCTTGACAAAGTGGTATCTGACAGCTCTCATGTCTTAGAAATGATGCAATATTTATTTCTGATTGCGTGGGAAGGTGAGTGTTACGGGTTGAATATTTGTGTCCTCTCAAAATTACTTGGTAGCAGGCCTAACCCCCAAAGTGGTGATATTTGGAGGGGCCTCTTCAGGAGCTAATTTGGTTTAAATGTGGTCATAAGGGATGGGATTATTAAAAAAAAAAAAAAAAAAGGAAGAGAGACCATATTTTTCTCTTTCTGCCATGTGAGGATACAACAAGGAAGAGGGATTGAATCAGCTGCCACCCTGAATCTTACTAATTCTGAGGAAAAATAATTGATAGACATTGAACTACAGACCATTATTGGCTAGTGTTAAGCTTTTGACTTTCAAATAAAATCTCAGACTAAAGGCTCAAAGCAATGTAGAATAAATTAATTTTCAAGCTTAGTTTTTTTTTTTCAGTGTTTTTGTGTAAGGTATTTTTATAGCATTGGTAATTTTCCAATCATTTTGATACAGACTGTTAGAAATTGTTATTTCAACTGAAAGTGAAAGGGGGAGCATGACATTGAAGAAATAACACAAAGATCTTTTTTATTCCAAACTATAGTATTTTACATATGTGTAATTAACACAAAGATTGGATAGAAAAATATGTGGAATTGGAAACTCAGAAATATATTTTGTTATATATATATATATATATATATATATATATATATAAATAGTTTTTTTTTTAAGTAGACTTTATGCCTAGTGCAAGGATCTCAAGGGATCTCAAGACCCTGAGATGGAGACCTGAGCTGAGATCAAGAGTCAGATGCTTAACTGACTGGGCCACTCAGGCTTCCCAGAAATGTCTTCTAAATCAACTTACTACAGAGACCTTACATTGCATTCATATCTGAAAAATTCAAGATTTGCTAAAATAAGAACTTAAAACACATCTCAAGTCAGTGTTGAGTGTGTCCTTCACCCTTTCTCCCCTAACTATTCTTACTCCTTAGGCAAAATTTCATCAACTTCCATTGCTTTAGATAAAATCCATAAGCTTCTGACTTCCAGATTTTTATTTCCAGATCTCATTTCTCCCTAGAGCTCACATTCATATATTCAACTTGTTATTTCAGAGAACTTGGGAGCAGTTACCTGACTTGAGAGAGGGAAGCAGAGGATATTCTCTCCTAAAGCAATATGTCTGAAAATATTATTAATGGTATAAAACAACCTCAAGATGAGTGACTTCAGATTGAGTATTAGCACATTATTGCTTTAGCACAGTAGCAGAATTTTGTATACCCCCAAAATTGTTTCTAAAATAACAATTAAAATGTATAGAACAGTAATTGTATGTCATAACTTAGTGTAATAGATGTTTTCACACATGACATATTTTTATCCTCATTTTATAAATGGAATCTCAAAGGGTTGTATTACTTCTACAGTAGGAGTAGTCTGGATGTGAGGTCCAGAGTCCAATCTATTTCATGTTGCTATACTTTTGTAGAGATGAGAAGCACTGGGCCCCAAGAAAAAACATGAGTAATGAACCTGATAGTAATATCTTTTCCATTTTATTTAGTTCTCCTTATAAATCTTGGCTGCCACCATTCCAACACTGCTCATTCATTCATTAATTCGTTCATTCATTCATTTAATAATCTGTGTCTGCAGTATGCTAGACATGATTCTACAAAGTCAAATAAGACATGGTCATTTACTGTAACTTACTAGAAACACTTTTTCTTCCCATTTAGCATCCCTAATAACTCTGAAATATTTTATATCTGGCCGTAAACTGAATACATATTTTTATCCTTGAGTCATTTACAAAAAATATACAGTTTTTATGTAATTAGCTAATGACTTAATGAACAGATAAAAACCTCTTTCAGACATTTATTATTTTAAGCTTTTTTATTTTGAGAGAAAGAGGGAAAGAGAGAGCTGGGGATGGGCAGAGGGAGAGAAGGGGAGAGAGAGAATTCCAAGCAGGCTCCATGCTGTCAGTGCAGAACCTGATGTGGGGCTTGATCCCACAACTGGTGAGATCCTAACCTGAGCTGAAATCAAGTGTCAGACGCTTAATCGACTGAGCCACCCAGGTGCCCCCAGACACATACTCTTCAATGGAACTATTTCTCTAGGAAGACAACTTTTTATGTAACACTGAAGGTCTGCATTAAGAATATTTTTATGATCTGGTCAGAGTAAAATTCTGCACTTGCAAATAAAGCATTATAATAAATATTAAAAATTCTCTACAGCAATATACATTGCAGAATACTAAATACTAAAATAAATAGCATGGCTCCTGTGCACACAAATTCATGAATTTTTCCTCCTACTACTTGTGAGTGCCTTAAGTACAGATTATGTCTCACCTGTCATTTTTTTCCAGTGGCAAGTTGGCACCTGATGGATGCTCAAAACATATTTGTAGAATGCATTATTTATTGAATGGATGGATATTCATTGTTATTGGTTGAGTAGATGTACTGTAAGGAAGAATGGATGCATGAAATGATGACTGTATTTATATGCAACACTTTGTAAGATATTTGTTACTTCACCAGGCATCTTTAGAAAAAAAAAGCCTGATAGTTTTTTGGGGGACATGTAACAAAAAAGCCTGAGAGTGTTTTGGGGAGTGTGTATTTAGTATTTGGCTTTTTTCCCAACTTCCTCTTCTGTATCTCACTGCCAGACAATTTCTGTTATTGCAAATTAGAAAGGATCATCCAAACTCTTTATTTTTTCTGTTTTTATCTACTTATTGCTTAGATACATAGATTTTCAATAAGAGCTTGAAATTATTTTCTTGTACATAGAATTTCATTACAGTGGTACTCACTGTAATGAGTTATTCTGTGATAAAGTTGTTTTTAATTGTTGGGTGAATATAAGTAATAAAGAGACGCCATAGCTTTCTGCTTTATGATTTTTTTCATTATATTTGTGTATATCATGTAAACCTCACTATAGCCCCAAAAGAAGCTACATTTTTTGTTTTAATTTGCACATGGGAAAATGACTTGTTTATTTCATAGTCATGCCAGACATTCTTCTGGGTAGGAAGAGACAATCCTTGCCTTAAGAGAACTTACAGACTTGGGGAGTGGGAGAAGAAATAAAGAGATAATTACACTAATTACACTGCACTAAACAGAATTACACTTAATGCATGTACAGGGTGCTGTGAATACATGTAGGGTGTGTATTTCTATCAATTTGTGCAGAAGTCTGTGGAAGTTCAACCAAGTGTATGGCTCCAAGTGCAAGGAACCATAGCCAACCTTTATCTTTTTTTTAATGTTTATTTATTTATTCTGAGGAAGAGAGAGAATTCCAAGCAGGCTCCACGCTCAGCAGCATGGAACCCAATGCAGAGCTCAGTCTCCTGATCAGGAGATCATGATCTGAGCTGAAATCAAGAGTGGGATGCATAACCGACTGAGCCACCCAGGTGATCCCCTCTCCCTTATCTTTGATTCAGTCTTAGACCTAGTGGAAGTTGGTTAACAAAAGTAAATATGACACGTGAGAAATTAAACTTCAAATGAAGAAAAGAACTGGGTCTTGACAATATTGCATTTTGGTATTTTAGAGACTTCTAGAGAAGGTTACTAGATGAAACCAGGGAGTGGGCAGTGAGGGACAAGAAAGCAGGACTCTTTAGCAGCAATACTAGTACACAATTGACTTCAAACTCTTGGTCTGTCTGTCTCAGTCACCTGCTCAGGGAATCCCATCCAGTCTTCCAGTACACACACACACACACACACGATTTTGTGACTAAGGAAGGGTGAGGTGCATACTTAATAGTACCTTAAAACTGAGTAGATCATTATGAAGGTTTTTTTTTTTTTTACTTCTTAATTCACAGCAACTCCTGCTTAAACTAGAGAGGACTTTGCTTTCCAGTATCACTTGACTGGGAATAGAACATTCATGATAATGAAATTCTAGACATCAGAAAACGGATGTACTGTGGAGTTCCTTGGTAATGAGATTTGAAAATAGAATTTCAGCTGGAGACTAATATTAGACTATTCCTGAGTAATATCTGACCTTTATGGCTTCGAGCACCAGAGCTTCCTTCCCTTGCATATGTGCATTTCTAATATGCTGAAGTCATTTCCTGTGTGTCAGTTTTATCACTGCCCCCTGTTTACTGTGCTGCCTATACCCTGCCTCAAGTGTGTGTTCTTTCCCCACAAACTTAGGACTGCAGAACTGAAGTCAGTTTCAGGGTATTTTAAATTCCGGTGATCAAATTTTCTGGTTTCCTGACCACTAGCCTTTCTTTTCTTGTTTTTCTTCTGTTCCCATTATTTTTTTAGGAGCTAAAAGTTTCTTGATATATAAATATTCCCAGCCCACTCGTTTTATCTTGTACCTCATTCCCCAACGGAGATGCTGCAGTGATTCTCGCTTCTTCCATGATCTCTCCTTTAGCCATGGCTGATGTTTTTTGTCCTGTCTTAAGAATATGGATTTTCAGCAAAGTTGACAAATATTATGATTTCCACTTCAATTAAATATTTACTCTTTCATTTGTGAGTCTGTGGATTGTTTCTTCATAATTGTTTCCTCATCAAAGTTATAATTTTTTAATGAATTTGTTAAAATCAATATAAAATACAAATATATTTGGTTTTCGGGGACCTGGCTGAAAGCTGAAGATAGTTTTTCGTATGATATGTATTTTTTAAAATAACTTCATTGAGGCATAAATGAACGTATACACACAAATATGTTTAAAGAACAGAGTCAATGAGTTTTGATAAATACATCAAGTCATGCAATTACCACCAAAGTCAGGATTTAGAACACATTGACCATCCCTAAAAATAATCTCTTTTTCCTTTTCAAAGTTCACATTCTATGCACAGATCGTGGAACCTCTGAACTGTTTTTTTTTACTATATTTCTTTGTTTTCTATAATGTCATGTAATTAGAATCATACAGCCTTGCCTCCCTGCTAACATGGTTTCCAAGGTTTCATTTCTCTCACATCTCTATTTTGCAGATTAATAACTTGGAGAACAGTAATATAAATACTACAGAAAATTTTGTGAAGATAGATCAGTTTTACAGAAATCAATATACAGTTACAGTAAGAATCTGTATATACAAATGTATGTAATATATATACATGTATATTAACCTGGAAATGGTGGCAATATTGACCCATACATGTATGTGGAACAATCTTGCCAACTAACTTCAGCAAAAGTTAGTGGTGCAAAGCTTTGTTCTAGTCTCATATAGGATTAAAAGACTAACAAAACACAATACTTGTTCTTATAAAAATATGGTATAAACAATTCTATTAGACAAATAGGGTAGGTGTAATAAGGTAGTGCAAAGAAAGTGTATTGAGTACTTAAAAGAGGTAGGAGGAATTTGAGATATTAGCACAGGCTTTATTAAAATGATGGTCTTTGGATAGATAGCCTTGGTGGGTGAATAGAAGTTTGATGAGTAAAGACAGTGAAAACTGACATGCCAGGCAGAGAAAACTACACGAGGAAAGCCAAAGGGTAAGAATTAAAAGAGCAGAGAACACTAGGAGGAGAAGCTTGGCTCAATAAATGTTTGTTGAGTGAATGAAAATTTAATACTCTATTCATAAAGTCAGTGCTAATAACGTAAAATTTAAATGGGTCTGTAATTAATAATCATGTTGGGGGAGTGTATTGAAATGTAATTGCAGAAAAACCTCACTTCAAAGCCTGCACGTGTAGCTCCTTGCCTGACTCTGAAGGGCCTCCTCTACCTATGCCTCCTTCCTGGCTTGATAGCTGCTTTTTCATCCTCCAAGGTTGAATTTCCTTTCTGCCTTCCTAGGAACCCTTCCTTGACTTTCCTCCCCAGAGTCAGCTGCTCCCTCTCTGTGCCTGCTTTTATCATAGTACTTACACTGAAACCATTGAATTGTTTGTAGATCTCCACCACTGAACTGTGAGAAGCTCAAGAGCAGAAATTTTGTTTCACTTGCCTGTGCATAACCAGTTCGATCTGGTAGGTGCTCAACACCGTCTAGTTGCAGGACAGATATGCTTAACTGAGTACTGAGTTGATAGGTTTCTCTTCTGCCTTTATGTTATTCCTTCCTTCAGCCTCAGTGTGTAGTTCTTAGTCTTCAGCTGGAAGTAGCCTCCTGTACACATTTCACTGCTCTGTGCTTTTCCATGTCCCCTCAGCCCCCCGTGGCCTTAGCCTATGTCTCCACAGACCTAAATTCTAAACATCTCTTTAGTTGGAGCTCAAAGGCCTCCTGTATCAGAATGCTTCTCTGATGCCCGGCTGGAGAATGTTTTGCTTCCTCTGAATTTACATGATAATTTTCTATATCACTTTCATGATATTTTCTGTTTTCTAGACCGTACTAGAGGTAGAGCCTGCATTTTATATACTTTCAATTCCCAAAAGGCTACAGGATGCCCTCAGAATAGACACATATTCAAATTACATTCACTGTTTTATTTTTCTTACTTAAAAAAATTTTTTTTATCGAGTGCTATTTGTCAGACCCTATGTTGGCGGCTAGCTATTCAATAAATATTTACTAGATTAATGGTTCACTCATCACTTGCTTTGGGGGTAAACTGGAGAGCAACACAGTCTAAATGAAAATGTGATTTGGAGACAGAAAAAGAAAAAGGAACAAATCAAAAGTATATCCTCTAGCAAATTAAAGAATTTCACAAAACCATTTGAAACCTTGGTTTGTTTATGATAATCTCCACAAAAATCTAGCAACCCTGAGAGCAGTTTGGAAAAAAAAAAAAAAAAGATAACCTGGAAGAAATAAACGTTTTCTCAACATGGGAGGAGTTTTAGAGGGTTTTGTGATTTCTTTTGTAGTTATGAACATGTCTTTTCAGTAATTACATAGTGACTAATTTTACATTAAAGCTAACCACTTAGCTTTAAATGTATTTGATTCTGTAGATCAAGTATAGACTGGGAAGCTTTGAATGGAAAGCTAAGTATGAGTTATAACAATAAGAAAAAAAAAATCTACTTAGAGTTCTTTCCTTTTATCTAAACAAATAATCAGCTTTTATGATTTCAGGGGCATTCATTCCTCTTCCTCTCCTTACAAAAGCATTCACTCTGGTCACAATTTTCTTTGTCTCTTTTGATTACCTTGGGGACTCAAGCTAACACAGCAGCTCTTATTCTCACTAACTTCCTGATTCTTTTTCCCTACCAACCTGATGTGGTTGAGGACCTTAGAGGAGCACATCCAAAGGACTTCCATGTTCAATTTCAGCAGAATTTAAAAAATGAAATATAAGTATTTCATTTTAGAATTAGTAAATGTTAACTGAATATTTTGAGAAATAACTTCATGTAGTTTGCCCCAGAGGGTCGCAGCCACCCTGCAGACTACCCACCTCCAAGTTAGGGCACCCGAGTCGAAGCTGTTCCCAGGGTGAATAAGCAGGGCTCTGGAGAAAATGATCAGTTGGGGGCCAAATTCACTTTGGTAAAACAGCGATGTGCTCTTATTCGTAGATGTTGAAGGAATGTGATACTTGGTGGCAGAGTGTTTGTTTATTTATATATTCCCCCTCTTTTCTAGGAGATCCAGTAAAAGCTACTACTGTCCCTATGATGCTTCCACAAGCGCAGTGAGTAGATTCATTACTGTTTTCTCATTAACGTGTCTAATATTTTTTGTCCCTTTAGCCAATGCCTAGTTCTTCTGTGTTCCTCATTGAGGTCTCTTTCTTGTCTGTAATATCCCTTTCAAAAATGGAAGCAGTTTTCTATGTCAGGTATCTACTATTTTCCTTTTTTTTTTATTGCTCCTCGTTGCTCAACTTTCTAAGCTCATATTTAAAAAGCAGAGAACATGGGGAAGTTTCTCAGAGCTCTTCAAGATTGACAAAGCCAGCACTTTGGAAATAGTTTTATCTTATGTACACTTGAAAAACTTCTGCCCTTGCATGGGAGCCCACCACGTGCCCTGGGAAAATTTTCAGAAAGAGCTTGCCTTGTGCTGTGGCTGTGAACCGAACAGCAAAGGATCAGTGAATGTTTGTTGAATGAATGTATGAGTAAATAAGGAACACAAATGAGAGCTAGCCCTACTAAACTTGCAGGAAGACCATTCATGTTTTATAACAGAATATAGGATTGTAAATACTATTATCTGGCAGACTGGGTCCTGATTATGTTACTATAGTCTTAGCAACAGCAGTTTGAAGATAGAGCTTGTTCTGAACATGTGGTCAGTTGGGAATATGATTCTTAGTGAAAGGCTATTGTGTGATTTTGGATCTCCTCTGCAGTCTTCTTTTATTTATTTTTAACTTTTTGATGTTTTTAATTTTGAGAGAGAGAAAGAGAGTGAGAGAAAGTGCATGAGAGAACAGGGGAAGGGCAGAGAGAGACAGAGAGAATCTCAAGCAGCAGGGCTTGATTTCATGACCTGAAGCTCAGCCAACAGCCACCAGGCGCCACCTATGGTCTTCTTTTAAAACAACTCTATTTTACGTGTTTTAGTATTGTGAGCTTATTTTTTTATAAGTAGGTTACAAATATACTGTAAATAATAAAATAAAAACACAGGAAGACTAAGAAACACTACCTTTTACATAGTGAAATACTTAACTACAGTCAAGCTAATTAACATACCATCTCCTGACTTGGTTACCATTTTCTTTGTGTGTTATAAGAATATCTGGAATCAACAATCTCCGCAAATTTTCAGTATTTAATAAGTATTATTAACTATAGCCAGTAGGCTCTATATTTAATCTCTTCACTTGCTCATACTGTGTAACTGTGACTTTGACCAACATCTCTGTTTCCCCTACCTCTCCTCTCTGGTAACCATGGTTCTTCTCTCTGCTTCTCTGTATTCAGCTTTTTTAGATTCCACATATAAGTGAGATTTCTGTGTCTGGCTTATTTCACTTCGTAGTAATCATTTCACTGTGTGTGTATGTGTGTGTGCTCATCATGTTGTATGGCTTTAATATATGCAAATCTTACTTTTAAAAAGCTAAATATTTTATGATTCCCTTTATATGAAAAATTAGAAAAACTAAAGGCATAATGACAGAAAGTAGAACTGCTGGTCACCAAGGCCAGAAAGCAGAGGAAGGGATTAATGACAAAGGAATATGAGTGAACTTTTTGGGGTGATGGAAATGTTTGATGTTACTATTGTGGTGGTCTTGACGCCGTGCATATTTAAGGCTGTACACATAAAATTAGTGATTTTTATTATATGTTAATTGTACCCCAGGAAGCTGATTTAAAAAGTGAAAAACCAAGTAAGTAAATAAATACATCTTTGTTGTTTGGAAAAGAATAAGAAAAAATAAACACTGCCTGTGAAGGTTGGCGCTGGAGGAGAATCTCAAGGTAGAGCTGCTGTCTGAGGCTGTCACCATCTCGTTGGATTATTTGCTATCTTCGTCATCGCCTCCAGGGACACAGCTTGTCCTTCAATTTTCTGGTCCCAATTTAGAGAAATGACTTGCTCTCGCTTTACTAATAGCTTAACTGAGATATGGTACAATATTTTTTAATATAGACTGTGAAGAAAATCAAGAATAAAAAGGAAAACAATCACAGAACAACACTGTGCATCTGCTCGGTAATCACATGCTTGCATCTTCTTCTCTATATCAGAGGATGGCAAACTTTTTCTGTAAAGGGCCAGGGAGTAGTAAATATATTCGGCTTGTGGACCATGCCATCTCTATTATGACAGCCCAACTTTGCAGCTGTAGACAATGTATCAATAAATGGACTGTATTCCAACAAAGTATTAGGAAATCAGGCAGGGCCAAATTTTGCCTGCAAGCAAAATATATATTTGGTTTGAGGTTCTGTCTTTTCCTTGGTTCAATGACATCAAATATTCAGGGTAGCCCTGAATATCATGCTCTACAGTCTGAAGTGTGCCCTACATTTGTAAATGTAAAAAAATAAATATATAATCTTGCCAAAAAACGATACAAGAATTGCAACATCACTGTAAAATGCAAACACATCTAGTTAAGAAGCAGAGACTCATTTCCTCATGAAACTTGTAGAAACCTAATACAATTATTCTTGTTACTATTAGATCTGTTGTTTATTCAAGACAGAGCCTGCACATATGGGTGCATATTTGCTTTGGGTTTCTCAGTGATTTTTGCATAATGCAGAAATAGTTTACTGCTGAGGTCAGAAGCATGTGTGGTATAGAAGGCTGGGAAGGGGCTGAACTAAGGTTTGGGGAATGGGGGTTTATAAATCACCTCTGTATGTATTCTACCTACATTCCAACATCAGCTGTCACCGAGACTTGTATTCAAAGTTAGTCCTAAACAGATCAGTTTTTTAGCAGAGCAAACCAGGCGACCAGTCTGTCTCTGCTATCTCTCTGAACTGTCACTCTAAGTCAAAAGGTTAGGTCAATTTTGGGATGAAAGCCTCTGCTTCCTCTCTGTGCCTTATGAAGTTAAGACTGACTTAACAGCGGTGGTGTCCCGACAACTTTTAGGAAGGTTCCTGCAGTGGGTGCATGCACCTGTCTTATTCCAGACAAGCAGTCACTGGGTTAGCTCACTGCAGATTGTATGCCCACATCATTTCATAGATCTGCACGTCAGATGTGGTCTAATGAATCTGTGTGTCTGATGGCCCCCCTGTGTCCCTTTGACACATCTCCATAATTGTGATTATTAGTATTTGGGAGGAGGGCACTTTCTTATACTCTGGCACCATAAGATGCTCCAGGCTCATCTTGTATATTTGCTGTCTCAGTCCATGAAGCTGCTATTTCCTTTTCATTCCAAGGTGCCTTGGTTCCTTTTATGGGATTATGTGGATGCATTTCACAAGATCTGGATGCGAGGTGTGGCAAATAGCATTTTACTTAGGACTAAACATGGTGTGTGTGGCTCCCTCTTAAAACCTTCTGTTGACCACTGTCTTTCCAACACCCTTGTTAAGGGTGGAGGTTCATGGTGGGAGGAAAGCATGTACTCACAAGTTTTCAGGGATTTCCAAAGAGGCACCACTGGTGTTGAGGGAAGGCCCTTGCCATTTGCAATTTCCCATCACTGTGTATAAATTAAAAAGAAGGAAGGACAGTAATCCCACAATCTCTACCATCTGCTCCTACCCCTGACCTCTGAGCTTAGCAGGCTCACGGGTGTGACAGTAGATGATGAGAGCCACTTCATGAGATAACTTGGACTTGGAGGCTTTAAAGTGAGATGCTAAGGGCAGCCTGCAAGGTTTATATACTATTACCTGTTGTGTGCCTTTTTTACTCTACAGGGTGTAGACTGGACCTGATGACTGGATTCAGTCTCCTGATTTGGTGGTTAGTATTGTAATTCCGTATAGGAATGAGAGGAATAAAGGGTATAATAATATTATGGAAAAGGACTTGATGACTTACTGCATGTGGGAGAAAGGGAAGGGAAGAATGAAAAACAGACCTTTTTTGGCTAAATGTGTTTGGTGATACTTGAATAAAAATGGGGACCTTAGGCATTGATGTAGGGTCTACCAGAAGGTTGGAAATGTGCATTTGAAACTCAAAGAGGTCTGTTTGAATGGGTTCAGAAGCCATATTTATAGATACCATAGTGAATTCTTTTCTTCTAGGGGCCTGACACTGCCTTGAAAATTTTATTATATGTGGTGGAAATAGTAATATATGGATGGATTTTACTTTAAAAGGGATACATGAGTTGAATATGAAGAGACTTCAAAGAATAAAACTCAGTTTATTCACTCATGTCTTTTTAGAATATATGAGTGTTAAAATCAAGATGTAAATTGCAGCAACAAGAACAAAAAAAGATTGGTTCAATGAACTGCCAGCTACAAAGTTATGAACATGTGCTCTATGCTCATGTGAGAATTGCCGTGATTATAGGAGCTATTAGTAAATTGCATATTTTAAAAAGTATAAATTACTTTTTCTAGATAAATGTGGAAGTTCTTCCAGGATTATATTTATACTCCATTTACAAGTTACTTTTCTTGAGAGATGTAACTCTTAGTTTGCAGTCTTATTTTTGTTTCATTTAAGAAGAGAGTAATAGTCAACAGTTTATAACTAAAAACTATTAGTGCCTCTGGTAAGTGGCATGAATTAATTGCTGTAATTATATCTATGCTGATTGTTCATGTCAGTGCAACTGACTGTGAACTGGAGAGGACCCAGAAAAGCCTTTTCTGTATCATTTGTACCAAATGTTGGAGGATGGTTTCAATATAAATTTATAAAGGAAACAACTGAAAAGCTAAATTAGAAATTGTACTTCTTTTAAGGGAGATTTAAAAATAAGTCCTACATTCATGGGAAGGAAGCTTCAAGATGACTTTTGAGTTTTCTGTAAGGTGTCCCTGAACAGGATCAAGGATGAGGTGTGTAGTTAACTAAGTGTACTATACCCACAGTGCAGCGTGACTGGGTAGTTCTACTCTTTCTGTGCCCACCAACACCGTTCCGTCATGTCTTTCCGTGGCTATTGATGATGCACAGAGATATGACAAATGTGTAGCTATTGCTCTCCTCTCCTGGACAGATGGCAGACAGAGCCTAATGATCCTTGTAGCCCTGATGTTTCCTATTGTTGACTCAGAATTCTTCTATACATATTGGTCCAAATGATGTGAATTGAAACACGTAACGTAACCTATTTTAGCTATCTTTGTGCAAGAGGAAACACAAACTCATAAGAGTACCTGTAGGTTTGGAAACTGCAATTGGATTTATCCAAAACAGGAATAGCCAAAAACCAGGTGATCTTCCAGTGCAGGCATTTGGTGATTGTGCCCTTGATTCAGTAGTGTAATTTATCTTTCTTTTAAAAAGATTTTTTTAAATGTTTATTTTATTTTTGAGAGAAAGAGTGTGAGCGGGGGAGGGGCAGAGAGAGAGGGAGGCACAGAATTGGAAGCAGGCTCTAATGTCTGTGCTGACGGCTCAGAGCCCGAGGTGGATCTTGAACCCAAGAACTGGGAGATCATGACCTGAGCTGAAGTCAGAGGCTTAACTGTCATAGCCACTTA
Organism: Hyaena hyaena; assembly: GCF_003009895.1. Taxonomy (NCBI): domain Eukaryota; kingdom Metazoa; phylum Chordata; class Mammalia; order Carnivora; family Hyaenidae; genus Hyaena; species Hyaena hyaena. Next base: position 58,044 of record NW_024081709.1, on the reverse strand, counting down.
GGCACCCCTGTAATTTATCTTTCTGCTCTTAGGTACTCTTAAATATCAGCACTTTAGAATTGAAAGTTCATTAGGATTTTACCAAATTAAAAAAAAAAAAAGTTTATTTATTGATTTTTTTTTTTTTTTTTTTTTTAAGACAGAACCCAAGTAGGGGAAGGGCAGAGAGAGGCCGGGGACAGAGGATCCCAAGCTGGCTCTGGAGCTGACAGCTTCAGTGCTGACAGCAGTGAGCCTGATGCAGGGCACAAACTCCTGAACCTCTGAAGCTCAATCGACTGGGCTACCTAGGCACCCCTTGCCAAAATCTTTTCAATCAGCTTTATATCATCACCACTTTGGACAGGATTCCATTCATATCCGTTTTTTTCATGCTGCCTCCTGGCCTAGTAAGCAGTAAGGTGGCCAAATATTAAGCCCTAGGATAAAGTCAACCAGAATTTCTCAGGACGTTATTTATACTTAGCATGTCAATGAGGTCTTATACACAAAGAAAGAAAAGTAGAGAGGAAAAAATGGCAATTTGGCAGTGTTCTCCACTCCATGGATTCAACACCCTTTTCTTCTCTACCCCAAACCAACAATGTTCTCTGGCTCTTGACTGGGACAAGCCTGAGGCACAGTGCCAAAGGGATCTAGAAGATTCTGTCTTTCCAAATGAGGGTTAATAGTAAGTGGAGGTCCAGTGGCCAGGGTTTCAGTCTTTAGTCTTGGTCTTGCCATTAACCAGCTTTTATGTGTCAGACTTTCTCTGTAAAATAAAAGAATGTCATAAAAAACATCTTAAATACATAATAATTACTTCTGAATTTCTTCTAGCTTCCTTTTCCTGCTCTCTCTTATAAATAGAGCATAAGCTTTGAACTTCACAAAATTGCCCTGGTTTTAAATTGAGGGACAGTATGAAACCTCTCCATGCCCTTCCTTCATATTTTTTATAGTATAACTGGCATGGTTTTTATTTTTTTTGTACCTTTTAGCAGTACAGAAAAAGATGAATACCTTTAGGTAAAGCAAAGACAAACACCAGAAAGCAAATTTTCTAAAGGCTAAGAAAAGAACATGAACAAAAGACTTATAGGAGAATAAATATATGTGACAGACATGTGGTAGTATGTTGAAGCTCAGTAGTAATACCAATTCATAAAATAATTTTTCAAGCACCAAAGTAACACATATTTTAAAAAGTAATAGTATGCTTAATGCTGGAGTGCCTGGGTGGCTCACTGGTTGAGTGTCCGACTCTTGATCTCTTCTCAGGTCTTTATCTTAGGGTTGTGAGCTCGAGCCCAGCTTTGGGCTCCATGCTGGGTATGAATCCTACTTAAAGAAAATAGTATGCTTAATGCTGATGAGATAGGGGTGAGATTTATACTGCTGTTCAGTGTAAATTATTAGAGTCTGTATGGAAAATAATTTAGTAATGTGTAACAAGGGTCTCTTGGGCCTATCATTTTCCCCTTTTAAGATTTCTATTAAGAATCAATTCAGAAAGTTGAATAAATATTTCTGTAAAAATATTAGTAAGAGTGAAATACTGAAAGCATCATAAATATGCAGTGACAGTTAAATAAATTGTATCAGTGGGATACCATATGACATGGTCATTTGAAATGACATTAAAGAATAGTTAATGTTAACTGAACAAAATTGTCATGTAGTTTTTCAAAACATATCATTATTTTAATTATATATATAATATATAATATAAATGGAAGGTAATACATTTACATGAATCACTGTAAAGTGATTTTTTCTGAGGGATGGATGTACAGATGTTTTCACATTTCTCCTTTAACTTCATTCTGTGTTCTTTAGTGTAGAAATGAAAATGTATTTCTTCAGTGAGAATACTAAAGTATACTAAAAATATGTAGGATTTTGAAATACAGTTTTTAATTTTTAAATTGGTAATATGTCAAATTATGATATACTTAACAATTTCAGTGAACCTATTGTGTCAGATAACTTCCTAATTTCAAACTAGCACAAAATGTGATTTGCTACTACCAATTATAATGAATTAAGAGGGATATTCTGGGGACAGGAAGAAATTTAAAATGTAAACAAAAAAATTGCTATCTATCCAGAAAACAAATGAAAAGATCACAAAAAGATACTCCGTGTATTTTCCCTGCTCTAGTTTTCTCTCTGGGAGTGAATTATTTTGCCAGCAGCATTAATTCTCTAAGTCAGTTGGGATGACCTTTCATTGTCCTTTAGTGAAATACTGGTCCAGTGATCTTAAAGAGATAGAGCGGTATCCAGTGTGCCTGATATACTCACTAAGAGGCTTTGATATTCCCTCATATAGTTTCTTAGGGAGAGCAGGAACATTACTTTGGGCTTTTCAACTTTTCCTTATTTTTAAAAAAGAAATATTTAAAGAAATTTCAAGTATTTTTAAACTAACATTTTCAATCAAAGCAGCCCCAATATTATAAAATTTCACACGTAGTCAAATTCTTTTTTTTCTTTTTCTTTTCTTTTTTTTTTTACAAATAGTTTATTGTCAAATTAGTTTCCACATAACACCCAGTGCTCATCCCCACAAGTGCCCTCCTCCATGCCCCTCCCCCCCACATCCATCAGTCCTCAGTTTTTGTCAGCATTCAAGAGTCTCTCATGGTTTGCCTCTCTCCCTTTCCCCCACCATTTTCCCCCTTCTTCTCCCCCTTGTTCCTCAGTCAAGTTCCTCCTAATCCTCCTATACTTAGTCAAATTCTTAAAAGAAAAGGTTTATTATCACTTTGTGTTGATTTTCAGTGAAGCTCAGATTTGAAATGTAAATAGTGTTTTTGAAGATATTACAAGTAGATTGGGGGTTTCACTCCACATCCCTTCCAATTGTAGGAAGCTGCCGCTTCGGTCTTACAGTGACTCATTTTAACTCACAACTAAATAGAAAAAAGAACACTGTAGATCTGAACTATAGCAACCTAATCTTGAAATTATTAAAAATAGATGAACCAGATGGCAACCCTCCAGGGTACATTATCTGATGCAGATATCAGATTAGAAGTTTTCTTTCATAAGCAGACTGTTTATTACCCACTTTATTTAGACCTCCATTAAAAATTGTGCATTGAATGTGAGATTGTCTAGAGGCCAATTACTTAAGGGCCTGACCCAAACTATAGGAAATAAAAAATGTATTACCCAGTCTGTAACAAACAGAAGTGCTCATTAAATTAATATTAGTACAAAAACAATACATGATACCATCCATAAAATATGCATTGGTTTGTGAAGACATCATGTCACCTGATTTGAAGGCTTTTAATAACAATGCATTTTGAGCAGCTGCTGTATTTAAGATGTATTTCAGCCTAACAGACTTATTAAGGAACTCACGTGTTGTAACAAATCCATAAGGTAGCTAGAAGATATTTCTTTTTTTTAAAAAAATGTTTTATTTATTTTTGAGACAGAGACAAAGCATGAGAGGGGGAGGGGCAGAGAGAGAGGAAGACACAGAATCTGAAGCAGGCTCCAGGCTCTGAGCTAGCTGTCAGCACAGAGCCTGATGCGGGGCTCGAAATCAGCACAGATTGCAGCAGAATGGCATGAAAACTTGTCTCCCGACTTAATTCTTTTCTGACACACCAAATTATCCCAACCAACACTCAAGTTCCTCTTTGTGAATGAGCAGCGGTCATGTTAGTCAGGGAGACTCGGATTCACCCTGAGGATGATCTGTTCTACCCAGTGTTGGTTAGTCTGCTTCCTTTTGCAGGTCTTTTGTTATATAATAGCTTTCTTTTAGCCCTAATGAAAAGAGCTGTGACTGAAGGTACTCATCTTCTGTCTGTTGGTGCTGCCCAAACAAAATGAGAATACATAGCCTTTCTGTTACACACTGTTCCTACACTTAAAAAAAAAAATAATTTGAACTGCATCAGCATTGTCAGGTTTATTCATGTTTAAGAGAAAGCAAAGTTTGCTCAAATTTCTCTAATTTTTTTAACATATTAGTTTTTTGAAGTTTAATTATTTTGAAAGAGACAGAGACAGTGTGAGTGGCAGAGGGGCAGAGAGAGAGGGAGAGATGGAGAATCCCAAGCAGGCTTCATGCTGCCAGCACAGCACCTGACGTGAGGCTTGAACTCACAAAACTGTGAGATCATGACCTGAGCTAAAACCAAGAGCTGCATACTTGACTGACTAAGCCACCTAAGTGCCCCAAATTTCTCTACATTTTACATTTGTCTAGGAAATACCTATTCATTTAGTAATCGTTTCTTTAATATTTTATAAAGTAAATGTTTTTTGTAAAAAACTTGAAAGAAGGAAAACATCCATGTCACACAATTGTTAACCCTTTGATAAATTTCATTTCATTATATAAACTATATAATAGTTTATAAACGATATAATAGTTTATATAATAAACGATATAATAGTTTATATAATAAACAATATAATAGTTTATATAATAGCTATAATGTGCATCTTGGTTTCTTCACAGTACAACATACTGTGTATTTTCTCACTTTATTAAAATTTTGTGACACTATCACTTAAAATTTTATAATATTTTATACTATGGGTGTTTTTTGTTTTATTTAGACATTTCCCTGTAATAAATATACAAGTTTATTAACTTTTATTTTTAGAAATTATTAAGAAATGAAATTTGGTACTTATATTGCTCTTTGTATTTTAGAATAATTTTTAAAGGGTGACTTTCTGGGTCAAAGCTCAGAAAATTTCAAAGTTTAACACAACCGATTTATTATTTTCCAGAAAGCCTATTAACTTAACACTATTGTCAGAGTATATTAGAGTGGCCATCAAACTACTCCTCCACCAGCTTTGTTATTTTAAAAAAAATATTGCTAACATTTTTTGTTGAAAATAGTAAATCCTTATAGTAATTTACATTTTTTGTTAGTAAGTTTATTTAAAATGCATAACACATATATAAGTATATAAATTTATATGTTGTATTTGTGTATATGTATATAATTTGTGTTTAATGTTAGTAAATTATTCATTGATGCTTTTGCTCAATATTTTTTTTTTTTGGAATCCATTTCATTGAAAATGGCAAGATATCATTCTTTTCTATGGCTGCATAATATTCCATTATATATATATTTTATAGCATCCTCTTTATTGATTCATCAATTGATGGACACTTGGGCTGCTTCCATATCTTGGCTATTGTAGATAATGCTGCTATAAACATAGGGGTGCACGTATCCCTTTGAATTACCATTTTTTCATCTTCAGGTAAATATCCAGTAGTGCAACTGCTGGATCTTAGGATACTTCTATTTTTAACTTTTTGGGGAAACTCCATACTGTTTTCCACAGTGGAACAGTTTGCATTCCCACCAACAGTGCACAGGGTTCCTTTTTCTCTGCATCCTCGCCAAAAACTGTTCTTTCCTGTGTTTTTAATTTTAGCCATTCTCACAGGTGTGAGGTGATACCTCATTGTAGTTTTGAGTTGTTTCCCTGGTAATAAGTGATGATGGGTGTCTTTTCATGTATCTGTTGGCCATGTGTATGTCTTCTTTGGAAAAATATCAGTTCATCTCTTCTGTCCATTTTTTGAATTGGATTACTTGGGCTTTTTGTTGTTGTTGTTGAGTTTTATAAGTTCTTTATATATTTTGCACACTAACTCTTTACTGGATATGTCATTTGCAAATATTTTCTCCCATTCCATAAGTTGCCTTTTAGTTTTGTTGATTGTTTCCTTCACTGTGTAGAAGCTTTTTTATTTTGATGTAGTCTCAATAGTTTATTTTTGCTTTTGTCTCCCTTGCCTCAGGAGATAAATCTAGAAAGAAGTTGCTATGGCCAGTGTCAAAGAAGTTACTGCCTCTGTTCTCTTCCAGGATTTTTATGGTTTTAGGTCTCACATTTAGGTCTTTAATACATTTTGAATTTGTTTTTGTGTTTGGTGTAAGAAAGTGGTCCATTTTCATTCTTTTGCATGTTGCTGTCTAATTTTCCCAACACCATTTGTTGAAATGACAGTCTTTTTTTTTCCATTGGATTTTCTTTCCTGATTTGTCACAAATAAATTGGCCATGTAATTGTGGGTTTATTTCTGGATTTTCTATGCTATTCCATTGATCTATGTGTCTGTTTTTGTGCCAGTACCGTACTGTGTTGATTACTACAGCTTTATAATATAACTTGAAGTCCAGAATTGTGATGCTTACAGATTTGTTTTTCTTTTTTAAGATTGCTTTGGCAATTTGGGGTCATCTGTATTGCTATACAAATTTTAGGATTGTTCCAGCTCTGTGAAAACTGCTGTTGGTATTTTGATAGGGATTTTTAACCACTGAGCAGTAATTTGGGTTGAGGGGCATGAAATGATGATCATGATTAATGAGAAATCTGAAGACTGAATATTTTTAGTTAAACATTCACTTAGCGAGTAGGGAGCCCATCATTAAGTCTGCGAAAGTAAATTGTAATGCATTAAATGAAACAATAGCTTTTGGGATACAGTGGTTTTTAATATCTAATTTTCTTTTTTTTTTGGATTGAGGAAATTTCTGATGTTGCGGTCAGTTTCCTTATGACTTCAAATAAGTAAATGAACTTTCTTTTGTAATGATGCTGAATTGAAGAGACAATATATTTTTCTAGCTGTTGACATTTGGTTATTACCACTGTTCATATATTGCACTTTAGAAACCACCTTTCTTCTTTTCTCTTTTTGAGACTGAAGAGAAATTGCATTTGCCCACATTCTCACATTGTGACCAGAAAAAGGAGAAACAAATATAAAATGTTTATCTGAGCTCAAGTTTGGAGAGAGTAATTTCTTAGACACAAACAGAGAAAGATTTTCTTCACTGGCTAATATTACACAGGGCAGGATAATTCTGTAAATGTTTCGGCAAAATATTAATAATGTATTTTTATTTACTTTTCTAGCACAAAATCCTGTAGATTATTTAAGCAAACAAAACAGTTCTCTTCAATGGAGCATAGTTTTACTTCTTCTGTTCTTTTGTCTGTCTCTTTCTCTCTCCAAGGATTCTCTCGTTCTTCAAAATTCAGCCAGCAGAGCAGGTTTCTGGTGATAAGAGCTGAAGTCCAAACAGAACAATAATGTATCCTTAATATTCTGAAAAGTAGGCCATTTGCCATATGTTGTCAGTTCCACGGAAACAAATAAAATGAGGTAGTAATTGTTATTATATATTCTTGAGTTTTAATCTAAGATTAGGATCATATTAAGGTAAAATGTACATTAATATTAAATAATTTCATAAGGTGGACATCAGTCAAAATAGAGATTATACCTTTTTATTCTATACATTTCTATATTTAAATACAAATTTGTTAAATTCAAACAATACTTACATATAAAGTAAAAATATTATATTAAGTTTCCACCTTACCTCCGTTCACTTCCTTCCCTAGATGTAACCATTGTTAAAATTTAGCACGTATCTTAGGACTTTTTCATGGTATGTAGATATAGGTAAAGAGGAAAATATAAATACACCTATATAGTTCTAGGATTTTAAAAGAATATTAGATCACTCCATATCTATTTTTCTGTAAAAAACTGGTTCTTAAAATATGTCTTGATGGTATTTGCTAATATAGACATTTTAAATGCTAGGTTTTCTTTTTAAGGATTACTGTTTTTATTTAAGCCATCCCCTACCAGAGTGGACATCTGCATACCCAGTCTCTGTGAGGAATTGGGATGAAGAGAAGCATGGGTTCATACAGAAGCAGCCCACCTCAGCACTACAGAGCCCTGAAAAGGCTTTGAAGCCTAGTCTCTGTGGATGTGCTCTTGTTTCATATTTTAGCAATCCTTATTCCTTTCTTTGAACATCCTCTGAAATCATAATTTGTCTTCTGTCCTGTTTTCTTTCAGATACATTCCGTAACATATTTGGTCAGCTGTCCCATGCTGCAGTGATTTTTATGATGTCCCTCCTTCTGTCAGAGGACTTTCACAAATCCCAAGTCATCTGTTAGTCTTTACCTTCTGGGGCTGTTTTTCCATTTCCAGAAGGCAACCCGAGTCATGATAAACCTTGCCCTTTTCACACCCAGCCTGTTGCATTTCCTCCTTTCTCTTTGATGGAGGTCCAGTGTTATCACTTGGGTACTTTTCATATCCAGTAGTATTGATACTGTTTGCCAGAACACAAAGTAAATGGCAGAAAAAGAGACCACAGCTGAGAAAACAACACTTGTTGTGGAATATACTCGACACTGGGTAAAATGATAGAGCACTCTTGGCTGCAACATATATAATTTTGGCTGGGATTCTCGGCAGAATATGGCTCACCAGTTCTCTCTGACTGAGAAGTCAAGGCATGGAAAAACACAAATTCACATTCAGTGACACATCCGTATTATTTACTGTAAAGGGTTATGATATACAAACATATCATATACACATATTTATATATTACGTATCAGTAAAATACTTCAGAGATAAAATGAGTACACATTAGTGTTGCATGGGCATGGCCAGTGTATTCCATGTGCGTATGTATCTTTGTGTGTACATGTGGATATGTTTGTAGCACACATTTCTGAGTGAAAATTCTGGGTAAGAGGTGATGAGGGACTTGACAGATTAGTTTCTATTTGTGCCAATACCAATCTTTTTATTGCTCAGTTCACTACTTCTGGGGATATTAATGTTATAATCTAGCTTGTTATAAACCTACTCTCTCAGAGAGACTACCCAGAAAATATAGACAAAATTAAAGGAAACTATCTGTCAGAATGTATCAGAGGGCTACCAGTTAGCAAGGACTCAAGGGGGCAAGAGCAGACATTTGGTACCACTTTTCCTTTCAAAGCATTTGCCCATTCTCATGGGGTTTGTGAGGTTCCTAGAAACTGAGAAAACCTTCTTGTCAGTCTTGGGGTCTCTCAGGTCAGAAATTAGAGTCCGGAGACTACCAAGAAGGAAGAGCCTAGTAGGCACCCAAGTCTTCCGCTTGGTATTGGTGAGGGACCATACCCTCGGAGTTAGAATGACCTTTTATTGTGTCGGGCACAGGCTTCACAGACCCTGAAGCTTTACTCTGAAGCATCTCAGTATCAGATGGATTATGCCTTCTAACTGCCTGGAAGGCATCCATCGATGGAGCCCATCGGCTCCAATAGTCTCTTATATGAAGCTTCAGACTCTCAGTGACAAATGACTAAGCATAGGAAGGAATGGGATTGCATGATCAAAATCTGTGGAAAACGGACATAGATCCACAGGATATCCAGATATTAAAGTTAATGAACAAGGATGTGAAGAAAACTGTACATTCCAGTTATTGCTGTTACCTCGTTCACTAGGGAGTAGGTGCAAACTTACACAGCCAGAGTCACAAGTTCCGTCACCAGCTGGTGGTCTCTTGAAAGCCACTTGAGCTTACTCTTTTTGCTTTAGCTGCTATTTTCTCTATGAAAAGTTCTAGTTAAAATGAACTTCTTCCATTCTTTTGCATGCATGTTTATAACTTGCATCTGAAAACACCTTTCTAAAAACTGACAATTCATCCCCAGTTCTTTTTTTCCCAGCATTCTCAGATGACTTCCTTCCAAATCTCTAATCCCTTTTCTCCCATTAAAATTGTAGAGCCAGCAGAGATCTTAAGGGAGATGGATGCTGCCACCATTTTAATTGGAGACAGCCGTGGGGATTTCTGGGCATCATATATAAAACTATAGAAAAGTAGAGACTAGGTATCTTGGATACTTTGTAAGTTTATTTCTTGGTAATAGGTTTGTCATATTTGGACAATGATCCTCAGTCCCTAACACAGCTGGGAATTAAAGCAGGTGATATTTTTCCTGTAGACCATGGTGTTGGACACCTTCACTGCTCTCCTGAACCCACTTTCAGTTGAGGATTTAAGTAAGAGTCCTGTTGGTGAATGGTTGAACTTGTCTCCTCAAATGGGGAGCATCATGCTGTTTTCACTTATGTAAGAGTTACAAACAATTAAGACTTATTTTAAAACGTCCATGACCTTCACAGAATTCCTTATTTAGAAGTCTATTGGTAGTAGGAAATGGGGATATAAAGCCACTTTTGTAGGAGAAACTGTGTACTTGATATATATTTTTACTGTGTAATGGGCTTTCCCTCTTTGGTGTCAGTAATGCCCCACCCCCATTCCTGTTCCCTCATTATTTTAATGAAGTGTTCAATAAAACTGCCCTGTCCTTACAGCCAAAGGGATGGACTTATGACCCAGGGCTGGTCAAAGCTGGGTCAGTTAGAGTTCCCTTTTATAGATACATCATTCCCTCTCCTACACACATACCACTGAAGTAGGAAGAGGTAACAGAAATTTTCTTTTTTTGATTATGGGGTCTGTAACTGGGATTGTTTGAGACCAATTTTTCCTCCTGTTCATCTTATGGATAGAGACAAGGGAGGCCATTTGGTCATTTGACTTGTGACTCTCGGTTTGGCTGAGACCAGTTCTAGATCAGACTCCTCAGTCATGTGAACCAGCACATTACTCTTCATTAGGCAGGTTTGAATTGCATTTATGAAACTTGAACTTGAGAATAGCCCAAATAGGAGAATGGATGGAAATTACCCAAAATGAAGAACTATTTAAAATGGAGAACCTGGTCTGATTTATGCGACAATGAAAAAGTTTATCAAATCTGAAGCAGCTCTAAGACAGCTGAAGTAGAGTTAGATTCTAGGGTCTTTATCATGATCCTCCTGACTTCATATATATGATGCTTAGAAAGTATCACACATATTCTTTACAAGTATAACCTTAAAAGTCACTTTTTTGTCCCTTTTAAAGAAAAAGAATCCATAGGAGACTCTTAATTATAGAGATTAAACTGAGGGTTGCTGGAGGGAAAATGGGGGGGCAGGGTAGATCAGTTGGGTGATGGGCATTAAGGAGGGCACTTGTGATGAGCCTTGGGTGTTACATGTAAATAATGACTAAATAAATTCTAGTCTTGAAACCTATATTATACTATATATTAACTACCTTGAATTTAAATAATATCTTGGAAAGAAAAAAATTCAGAATAAAAACAGAGCTCAAGAAATAGGTCATTCTTCCAGCATGACTTAAAGTTCTATATCAAATAGTGAATTATTTTGTGTTAAAATAGTTTATTATTAAAATTTATTATAGGTATTATTCAAATATAGTTTTGAAGCAGTATGATATTTATTTGTGCCCTTTTGTACATATGTTCTTATAAACTGTTTAAAAGAATGAAGCTTCATTTCTTTAGAAGTATTGAATAGTTGAAGAGTTCATATCATACTGAACATTTTTTCATTATTTGGAAATAGAGGAATTTTACTGCTACATATTTCAATAATGTTTCTCTGTTTTTAGCTTTTGAGGTTAGACGTTTTTAACACCAGAGATCTTTCTTATGCATCTGGCATTTGAAAAATGCAGTCTTAACTGAGTTAATCTATAACTGTGAAACAGTTATTCATTTATTTGTCAAGACCAAGATGTGATGTATTAATTTATTTAGAACAGAGGAGGACTATCCCTGTATGGAGTAAAACGTATTTGGAGAATTACTAGAAATTAATGAAACTTGATGAAAAATTTTCCAAAATTAATTAAGTATAATCTATTATACTGAATAGTTTGAATCTCAGATTCAGTGGTACAGATACCATTGTAATTATCCATTACTGCATAATAAGTTGATGCTCTCTATTGCTTTCTAGATATATCAATTCATTTGCCTCAATTACACTTTTTTAATGTTTACTTATTTTTGAGAGGGAGAGAGCACATGCATGGGAAGGGCAAGGAGGGGGGAGGCAAAGGATCTGAAGCAGGCTCTGCGCTGACAGCAGAGAGCTCAGTATGGGGCTCAAACTCACAAACCATGAGATCATGACCTGAGTTGAATGGAGCCACCCAGGTGCCCCAATTTGCCTCAATTCTTTTTTTTTTTTTTAATTTTTTTATTTGTTTCTAGGAGAGAGAGAGAGACAGCGTGAGCAGGGGAGGGTCAGAGAGAGAGGGAGTCACAGACTGAAACAGGCTCCAGGCTCTGAGCTGGCAGTCAGCACAGAGCCCGACGTGGGGCTCGAACCCACAAACCGCGAGATCATGACCTAAGCGAAAGTTGGACGCTTAACTGACTAAGCCACCCAGGCGCCCTGATTTGCCCCAATTCTAAAGGCTTACAGATTGGTGTATTTTTGAGGTGTTCACTTTCATAATTTTCTATCTCCTTCTTCGCTGTCAGAATCCCAGCTGTCCCTTCTACTTCTGTTTATATGCTGGCCTTCAGCAATCTCTCAGTTCCTTTTTGTTCTCTTGACTGATTTCTTGATTTTGGAATGTGAGGCTGGTGGACAATAATCCCTGAGCAAATAAAAGGGCCATTCACTTTCCTTTTAATGATGATAAGCCTGCTACCTGTTTTCAGGTAGCTAAAACTGGCATTTGAGGCCTCTGATAATGTTGAAAAACATATTCAGATTAGTGGGAAAGAGAATATTTCAACACATTGTGGAAATAGAAGACATTCTCACTAATCTTTCTCCGAAGAAAGAGACTTTTTTAGAGTTCCTTTATTCCTTTTTCATTGTGATTTGAAAGGTCCTAAAACTAAGGGCTTGTTTATTGTATTTGTAAAAGGTTAAAAGCACGTGAACAGTTCCCCCAAATGGAGTCATCAATAATTCAAGAACAAAGTACAGAAGTTTATAGAATGTATAAAATTGCCAAGCCAAAGGATAACTCAATCTAAAAACTCACCAGGGAAAAACTGAGATGACAGATTTGGTTTATCACCACCTTGCAAATGTGCAGTGTTAGTGAACACTTGACTTCATTTTTCTGAAATATAAATAGTGTTTCAGTTAGCTGAAGATGTTGACATATGGAAGGTGTTTGGGAATTTATGCCAGTTGAATAATTATTTAATAAATTATTGAGCAAGTTATTATTGGACACTGACTGTATCCATAGCACATCCCAGGTGGTGTGGGGGAAGTAGTAGTCAGGCTGCATCACGTTGTTGCTATGCCCATGGGACATCCTGCCATTAAATTACAACTGTTTCCTGTCAGAGAAAAAGGTACCACACTTTAAAATGATGGTCATGTATTTTTTTCAACTTCCAAATGGAGCACTAGAGATAGTAGGAAGAAGCAGGACAGTGGTACAGCAATGTAGATAAAGACAAAGAATTTCTCTAGTATGCATCTGATGAAAGGAAGTCTTAATCGAAAAAGAGTTTGAGTTCTAGGTGATCAGAGAGAGCCAAGAGGATTTTTAGATTTACCTTTGGTTTAAAATAGCAAAATGTCTTATTCTTCATACATTAGAGAGAGAGAGCAGGATAATGAGCAGAAATAAAAGAAATTATTCACTTTCTGTTCTTTTTTGTTATTGGTTGTATTTGATTAGGCTCTCATATGAAGGTGTATATTTGTAGTCAGAAGGGGATTTCTCTGTAAGAACAGCTTGTTCTGACCAGCACATGTTCAAAGGGTCAGGTGTCCTCAGAGATTCTTCTGGGAAAGAAAAGATATGAATAAAAGGAAGATTGAATATAAGAAAGTAATATTTGATGTATTTTCAGCAATTCCAGGTAGATTAAATATCCTAAAATAGCCTTAATGCAAAATACATGAAAATGTTGGAAGATATGTAATCTACATTTTTCAAATGCAAAACTGAGCCCAGAAGAAATACATGAGATTTACGGGGGCCTATTTGATTCTTGAAAATGAAAAGAGGAAAAAAAAATCTCTGGATAGAGGCTGTTCTACTGAGTTTGTGGAGAGTATTGTAGATCTTAACAATCAGGAGACCTGAATCATAATGGTTACCAGAAGGTGGATAGATAAGATTTGTGGCTCTTATAAAAAAGAGCGTTCACGTGAAAACCTCCAAAGTTTTAGGGTTTATAAGGAAGGGACAACATACATTCATAAAACATTTACTCCTGGCTCAGTAAGATGGCATGCAAGCTTGCCTGTCTTGGCTTTTCCTTTGGATGGATTTTAAGGAAATCTACTGTGATAATTTGTCACTTTAGTCTGTCTTCACATGGATTTGGACTTGGATTTGTGTATTCATGTGATCTTGGCAAAAAATAAATACTAATATTTAAAACTGGGTCTTGATTGACAGTACTCTCAGGACACCTAGCAGAAGCAAATATAAAATCTCTCTAGAGGATTAATTCTAATTCAGGTCCCTCAAGTTGCCCACTGATGAAATTTCATCAAACATGAGTGTACGATCTAAAATTAAATATATAAAAGGAAACTCATTAATTAGCCATAGGCATTGGAGACAACAAGTAGCATATATAGAACTTAAAGTAATAGGCATTTTTGGATATCACTTATGAAATAGGTAAGTTTAAAATCATGAAAATGACCATAGATATAATAAACATGAAACAGAAAATACCAGCAGAAGACCTCCAGATTTGCAGAAGAATAGTAGTCATTGTAGACATTTGACACAATTACCAAGCATGATTTAATAGTCATGCATAAAACACTGTATCCAACAATTGGAACATTGGAACATGAAACATTGGCAAAAACTGACCACACTGCATTTTAGAGAACAAGTTTCAATGAATTCCACATAGTTTATATGAGACAAGCAACGTTCATTAACTACAATACAATTAAGTTAGAAATCAGTTTGATAAAGACTGAGGGCTAATGGAAACTGAGTTCCTAAATGGGGAGAGGCAGGAAGACATGGCTAGTGGCATGAGGCAGGTTTGCTTTCCTACACAGACTTGTTTTACAGCTTTATTGTTCAGTTTATGCATTTTCACATAAGGGCTCTTGGAAACGTTATGTCCCTTTTTGAACGAATTCTTTTTTGATATAATTAGATTTCAGTCCGGAATGATATTAAATATGCCAAAGAAGGGATGTTTCCACATTATAGTTTCCAAAACAAAATCACCAGTTTATTCCATACAACGGTCACTTGTTAGAGAATATTATAGGAGAGAAATTTGAATTGTGCACTATGTTTGGGTGACCCCAAACATTTCGAGTTATGTTCATTTAGCAACAGAGTGTAGATAATCAATTATCCCAGTAGAGAAGGGGATAATAAAACAAAGAAACAGAGTGGGATTTCCCTTGTTGTAGTTTACCTTACACTCTCTACTTTCCATACTATTTTATTAATATAATGTTGGATGATTCTGTCAAGTCTTTTAGAAATATAATCACATCTGTGGCAAATGTATTTTTGTCTTTTTCTTTCCTGCAGGTACTTCATTTTTCATGTCTGGTACTGATCATTGCTTCAAAACAATAGTAATGGTGATGCTAAGTATTATTACTTGACTTAAGGATTTAATGACCATGTTTGTAGTGAAACAATTTTAGGAATAGATATTTGAAAATGTTCTCAACTTAGTCGTCAGTTGTCTTTTTGTATACATGTGTGTTTTCTAAAATTATGATCTATTTCTAATATACAGAACAGTAAATTGAATAACATTCATTCTCACTCTCCAGTGGGAATCTTAACGTTTTGCCATATTTGTCTCATGGCATTTTTAAGCAAAGCATTGCAGCCGCACTTGCAGCCCTGTCTACCCTGCTCTATAATAGTAGGTACTACTGTACTCAAAGTTGTCTTTTCTAGGTCATCTTAGACTCTTACAACATAGGCATGTAGCCATACATTATTAATAGCATTGTTTTGCATATTTTCAAAGTTGATTCTGTCTGTCAGTTTGCAACTTATTTTTTCATCCATATTGTGGCAGATAGATAGACTCATATTTAGGCAGATGGATAGATATGCTATTTAATTCTGCTTATTCATTTTAACTGGTATCTATACTTCTTACATATTTTTATACTTCTAAAATACTCCTTTATCTCCTTCTTGATGGACCTCTCACTTGTTTCCTCTCTTTTTGCTGTTATAATCCATGCTGATATGAATATATATGGTATGTATATGGGAGAGAGTCTCTGGAGTGTATGTCTAGAATACTGGGGCAAAGTGTGAGCATCTTCACCTGCACTTGATATAGTTAAATTCTCTTCAAAGTGGCTCTGCAGTTTACATCTCCCCAGCAGACTATGGGAGTTTCCTTCTTCCTTGTCCTTGAAAACTCTAGGTATTGTCCCACTTAACACATTTTTGTCTGTTTAATGGGTGAAGAATGTTGCCTTAATTTACATGGATCAGATTATTAGTGAACCGGGCATCTTTTGTTGTATTAATTGGCCATCCAGGTCTCTTATTTTGTGAGTTTGTATCCTCTCCCCATATGTTGGTCTTCTTACCAACGTGCAGGCATTATTTATCCATTTTAGGTATGACTCCTTCTCAGATATAAACATTAACTTTGTATTTTCCCAATCTGTGGCTTGTCTTTTCCCTTTGTTTATAGCATTGAACAAAAGTTTTAAAGTTTAATGGAGTCAAATTTATCCTATTCTCTCTGTGTTTTATATTTTTAGTATCTGGCTTAGGAAATCCTTCCTTATTATTTTCTTTATAATGGTGTTCTTCTATATATTCTTCTAAAAGTGCTTTAAGCATTGAGGTTTTATTTTTAATAGCCTGAAATTAACTTCTGTGTAGAGTATGATTTAGGAATCCGTACTTTTCCATACAGATAACTAATTACTCTAGTAATTATTATTTATTGATGAATCCACATTTCTCTCAATATGTATAGTCATTTATGATATGTTTCAAGTCTCCATAGTTCAGTGGGTTGTGTTTAAGCTCTCTAATTTATTACATCAGTCTTTTATTTGTCCCTGTGCCGGTAGGACTCTACCGTCTTTATTATTATAGTGTTATCGTAATTTCTGATATGTTGAGTATAAAGTCTTCTCACTGGGTTCTTCTTAAAAGTTTTTTAAGCTATTCTTTAGCCAGTGCTCTTCCACATAAACCTAGGGTGAATTATGTCAGTTCTATAGAAAGACAGTGTTGGAATCATTAGCTGTCTTTTGATTTCTACTTCATCTTTAGTCATCATTGGCAAGTTATTTTTAGTACGTCCTTCTTTGTATAGTGACAATTTTAAAACATTTTATTTCTGTAATGTTTTCTCTTCCATTATAAGATCATAGGTTTTGTTTTGGTTCTTGATTGATTTGCTTATAGTTAGCACTTTATTAACTCTTCAAAGGACTAGCACCTAGATTTTAATTCTACTATGTGTACTTCTGTTGTAATTTTTAGAAATTCTTTCCCCTGGCTTCTGCTAAGATTGAATCTTTGTATCTTCATAAAATTTGAGGTTGAAATCTGGGTTCACTGTATTCTTCTCTCTCACCCCTCAACAATAAATACATGTAATTCATATATACATATACATACATATACACATACATATATTTTTATTTTTAATTTTTTGAGAGGGGGAGAGAGCATCAGTAGCGAAGGGGCAGGGGGAGAGGGAGGGAGAGAATCTTAAGTAGACCTGACATGGGACTCAGTCTCATGACAGTAAGGTCATGATCTGAGCAAAAATCAAGAGTCAGATGCTTGAACAACTGAGCCACCCAGGCACCCTGGCTCAAGCTATTTTAATAAAAATAATCATTAAATATTAATATTGATATTCACTTATTTTGATTTTGGTTAGTAGTGCACATTGAAGGGAAGTAGCTGCATGAGTTGTGGATACTCAAGGAACTGGAATTTGAGTTACTAATATTATAAAATATTAAGACTGACTCCTGTGTATAGTTTGAAAAATTCTATAAAGATAATAGCAGGGGATGAATTTCAGTTGTATTTGAACAGTGGTAGCATTACTGGTATAACTTTCCAAGATGAGTAATTACGATTTACAGATTATTAGTTCTGTGAAAAAATAGCAAGTTAAACCAAGAAAATGATTCCTGGTTATAGTTCCAGCACTTTCAATGTATAGAATAGCTCTCTGTTTACTAATTAGTTGTGTATCTATTCTTTCCAATTACATAGTAAACAAAGTTGATATTTCTATTTATGTACTTCATGTATTTTCTCAGTGTCAGACAGAGAGTACATATTGAAACCTAAGTTTTTATTAGAGGATACAGTACTTTTATTAGATGCTAGACAGCAGGAGAGAGGGGGCAGGCATGTCCATCTAGGTAACTGCTTAATATCTTAACTATAAGATTAAGTGGGTCTGGTGTTATGAGAATTTATCCATATTTCAAAATGAAAGAGAGCCCTAAATTCCTGAAATGAAAAATCATTGACATGCTCACTGATGTTCACATTAAAATGAATATTTTTTCTTTAAAGGATTTATATATTTTATTTATTTCTAGGAGAGAGAGAGAGAGACAGCATGAGCAGGGGAGGGTCAGAGAGAGAGGGAGATACAGACTCTGAAATAGGCTCCAGGCTCTGAGCTGACAGTCAGCACGGAGCCCGACGGGGGGCTCGAACCCACGAATCGCGAGATCATTACCCAAGCGAAAGTTGGATGCCCAACTGACTAAGCCACCCAGGAGCCCCTATTTTTTCTTTTTTTTTTTTTTAAAGTTTATTTATATTAGAGAGAGAGAGAGAGAGAAGTCCTGGGGGAGGGGCAGAAGAGGGAGAGAGGGAATCCCAAGCAGGCTATATGCTGTGAGCACAGAGTCTGATGTGAGGCTTGAACTCAAGACCTGTGAGATCATGATCTGAGCCAAATACAAGAGACCCTTAACCAACTAAGCCACCCATGCTCCCCAAAATGGATATTTTTCTTAATAACTTGAAAATTATTTTAATGAGTATCAAGGTACCATTTATAAACCATAAAAGACTCTAAAGCAATCATATATTTATTTAACATTTGTTGGGAACTTACATGGACCAGATGCTAATGGAGAGATGCAATGATGAAAAAGACATGATCTGTACCTTCAAAGTGTTCATATAAGAGTGGCAGAAACAAGCACATAAACAAATCTTTATCAAAATATGGGATAAATTCAATAATGCACAACCCATGTACATTGGAAACATGAACATAATATCTAGAATAATTATAATAATGCCAGAGTAGGGGTGCCTGAGTGGCTCAGTTGGTTAAGCATCTGACTCTTGGTTTTGGCTCAGGTCATGATTTCCTAGTTTGTGAGATTGAGCCCTGCATCTGGCTCTGTGCTGACAGTGTGGAGCCTGCTTGGGATTCTCTACCTCTCTGTGCTCTTACCCCACTATGTGCTCTTTCTCTCTCAAAATAAATAAATAAATATTAAAAAGATGCCAGAATAACTATAACTGTTACTTATGAATTATAATTGTATTGCATCATAAATAAAGTTCATATATGCATGCTTTTTCCTAGGAAGGCCAATCCAATGAAAATTTTAGACTTCATTTTTCTTCCAGTAATGTACTGTCCACATGCATTATAACTAGGTTCATAAAATTATTACTAAGTTTGCTGTAGACTGTATAATGGATTATTATGGAAAATATTTAGAAATAGAAAGATATTTTTATAATATATTTTGACAATTTGGATGTGTTAGAAATTCTAGAGTTAGCTAAATAACTGCTTGCTGAGAAAGACCCTTTCATGTAGTTTAAGATTCTGCATTTTTCTATGGTCGTTTATTTCGAATTTTACCATTTATTCATTACCTGTGTTGCCTTGGATACCATATCAGTCATAAAGCCTCTATAATAAGCTGAAAACAGTGTTTCACTTTAGGATTGTCATTTTGCAGAAGGGTTCCTCCCCCCCCCCCATTCATTCTTTAGTTTGAAATAAAACACAATGAGTTATAGACTGTTTTCAAAGGAACCCTAGGATTTCCTGGCTTTTAGTGACTATAATAGTTGCTTAGAATCTGTAATCAGTAGGATTAAATCACACTTTTGGTCTTTGTAGTGGTAGACCATAAAAGCTTTCTACTTTGTTGAAACATTTATGACCTGCTTTCATTTTCCAATACATTTTTTCCCACTATGTACAATTGGAGATGGTTTAGTATAACTTTAAGTTTCCAGATTGAATTCTGTTAATATTTTTCTGAAAATTTTAAGAAATTATAGTACCTAATTATGAGGCCCTTTGTTACTTCCTTATATGAAATTTAACTAGCTGTCATAAAACTAACAAACTTCTGATTTTATATGTAAAAAAGTGACATATAATATGTCATACTTTCAGTGTTCATCTTTCATCAGAAAACATCTAATATTCTACTGTAAAATACTGTCACAATTTGGCGGGTAACTATGTGTGTGTGTGTGTGTATACACACACATGTGTGTGTGTGTGAGAGTGTGTGTGTACACACACAGGTGTGTGTGTGTGTGTGTGTGTGTGTGTATACACCCATGTAATACAGTATTAAAGGAAGTAGGAACCATCTTAGAGAAAAATCATATATGACTTCTTTTTCCCATCCTAAAAGATTTTGAATGTTTGCTTCTTAAACATTTAGTGAAGAAAAGAGACATATAAATATTCCTTCAATTAGCCCTATCAGTAGCAGTAATGAGAAGTAATTATGGACTCATGAAATATTGATGTTTAAAATTTTTTTAAATCTCTTTTATTAATATTTAGTTTTGAGAGAGAGAGAGAGAGAGAGAGAGAGAGAGACAGAATCTGAAGCAGGCTCCAGGCTCTGAGCAGTCAGCACAGCGCCCGACATGGGGCTTGAACTCCCTGAACTGGGAGATCATGACGTGACCTGAAGTCAGACTTTCAACTGACTGAGCCACCCAGGTGCCCCTAAAAACATTCTTTAAGGAACAAAGTCCTTGGGACATTTGACAAGTATCAGTAACAGCATGACCTCTGATATTTTCTACTGAGTCTTTCAAATCCTATATCTTTTTTTATTTTTGAGCATAGGGAGGAGCAGAGAGAGAAGGAGAGAGTGATCCCAAGCAGGCTCCATGCTGTCCGTGCAGAACCCAATGAGGGGCTTGATCTTACAACACTGAGGTCATGACCTGAGCTGAAATGAAGAGTCGGGTGCTTAACTGACTAAGCCACCCAGGTGCCTCTTACATCCTAGTTCTTTGTGACATTACTACTAGTGTGATTTGAGGACCAGCGGCAACAGCCTAACCTGGGAGCTTATAAGGAATGTAGAATCTCAGGCCACACCCGAGACCTGCTGGATTAGTCTGTACTTTAACAAGGTTTCTGGGTGTTCTGCAAGCACATTAAAGTTTGAAAAAGATTGTTTAGTCTTAAGTACGGCGCTTTGACAAAGAAAACGTGGGGGATTACCCCTACGAGTCTGAGTCACAGAGGTCCTCTTTCTTAAAGGGAAATTTCTTTCAGAATTTTCATTCTTTACCTGTTGTACAGTTTTCTCTTCCAAGAGATAAAGGAGGAAGAGAGAGACAGTCTGTGAACTCACTGCGTACTAGTAGTTGTTCTTTAAGTTTTGATCTGCCTTCCAAATTATACTGGTATTGTTTGCTTTTCTAAGCCTCCATGTACTATACTGTCTAGAGCTTTTAGTTGAATAATTGGAAGAGATTAGGTTTAATGGGCTTACTTCATCTGGACAGAAACCAAAAGTCCATGGGAAATGTTAAAATCTGACTAATTCCTT
Source organism: Hyaena hyaena (assembly GCF_003009895.1). Lineage (NCBI taxonomy): Eukaryota > Metazoa > Chordata > Mammalia > Carnivora > Hyaenidae > Hyaena > Hyaena hyaena. Next base: position 36,536 of record NW_024081709.1, on the reverse strand, counting down.
TAAGAGGTATATGTATATGTATATTTCTGTAACTTTGTGGACAGTTATTCTAGTTTTTTCAGACTTCAGAAATTTTTGTCAAGATGTCAGCTGTAAGACTTTTCATTGTTCTTTTGAATGAAATGTGTTTTTTTTTTTCCACTGGCTGCTATTTAGATTTTTGTCTTTGAATTTTTTCCCAGCAGTTCAACTATGATGTAGTTTATGTATTTTTCTTTGCTACTACTCTGGATTTCATAGTATTTCTCACATCTGTGTGCCTTTGTCTTCCTTTTTGGAAAATCCTCAGAAATGGACTCTTCAAATATGGCTTCTGGTCTATACTGTCTCTCCCCTCTTCTTTCTGGATATCAGCTTCACATATGTTGGACCTAGTTACCTTATCCCATATGTCTTTTAAACTCTTTCTATTTTTGAATGTGTACTTTCTTTGAATTTCAGAAGGGTTTTTGTTAACAACTTATCTTCCAGCTCACCACCAATCTTCTCTTCAGCTTTGTTTAATCAGCTGGCAAATTCACCTATTGAGTTCTTAGTTTCAGCTGGTTATTTTTATGTTCAAGAATTTTCACTTGATTGTTTTAATAATTACAGTTCTTTGGTAAAATTTTCTATGTTCTCATTTACTTTCTTGCATTTAAAAGTCTAATATATAATAACTCCAATAACTGAAAAACTTCTTAGATCCTGTATATAAACCCTTTTTCCTTTTCAGCCAGTAACTTGGTATTCTGGTAATTTTTTTTTTTATTAAATTACCCGTCAAGTGTATAAAAATTGTAAAGGCTTTGGATGATGCTTTCTCTTTCTATAGGTTAATTCCTTTAGATTTTGGTAGAGGAGAGGATCACCATACTCACTTGGATTGAATTAATTCCACTTGACTTTCAGTATTTATGAGGCTTGGTATATTTATGACTTAAATACTCTATTATACTGTTCTTTATGAGTTCCAAATTAAAGCTTGAGTATTTACTGAGGCTATTCTACCTTATTAGGCTCTATCAATATTGTTTTTCTCCTAGTCTATGACGCTCATTGCTGATAGCTCAGTTTCTGCTTTTGAAATAAGAAAAATAATGTGGGTTGTTGTTACGTCAATGAGTTTCTCTTTTCTCTTTACCAGGAAGCTATCCTGCCTGATTTTATCCCTCTGTGTGTGTGTGTGTGTGTGTGTGTGTAAGGATTGTTCTATCACAAATTGGTCTGTCTCTGCCAGAAAAAGAAATTCTATAAAGGATTTTATTTTGATGCTTTCATATTATGTCTTGCTCTATAGTAAACACGTTAGTGTGGACATGTGCATTTGGATATATGTATAATTGTCTATGGATATGTGCATGTTTGTGTTATTGATATATTTTATGTTCTAATGCCAAAATGAATTATATTCTCTTCAACTTTTTGTATATACTTTACTCTCTGTGATTTTAATAAACCACTCCTCAGAGAAACACTTGTCCCTTTGGAGCTCTTCCTTAGCCTCAGAATTGCATTCTTCCACATGAGCGTGGCAGTAGGCATAAAGGCACAAAGGTTTCAGGACCCGTGGGAACAATGTTATGAGATTATCCGCATGAGATTACTCATCAGAATTACTTTGATTTCCCCTAATTACTCATCAGAATTACTTTGATTTCCCCTAATTACTATACATAATATTTCTTTTCTTTAATGATCTTAGTACTTTGGAAAAGTTTTAAATGTTTTATTTATTTCTGAGAGAGAGAGAGAGAGAGAGAGAGAGAGCGAGCGAGCATGAGCAGGGGAGGGTCAGAGAGAGAGGGAGACACAGAATCTGAAACAGGCTCCAGGCTCTAAGCTGGCTGTCAGCACAGAGCCCAACATGGGGATTGAACCCATGAGCCGAAGTTGGATGCCCAACCGACTGAGCCACCCAGGCACCCCAGTACTTTTATAGATCCTGATTCTTTCTTAGACATCTCCACTGTCATTTTTGTGATTGGTCTGTAATCAATATCAGCTTGTTTCTATACCATTTCATATTTTTCCTCAGCCAAAATATGTTGACTGAAAAAGGAATGTTGGGCCACTCATCATGGCCCTCTCAGTCCTACATTCTACTGGCAGATGTAGTGAACATTCTGATACTCGGTTATATTTGTCATGACCTTCTTTCTGTCTTTTCTATGATGACAAGTCACAGAATTCATGGGAGACCAAAGCAAGACACAGATTGTGCCCAAGAAAATACCACACATATGGCCATCATTGCAGCTAGTCAGATATTTTTAAATTAAGAGTTTAGTTAAATTATAAATGGGCAGTAGAGTCTCACCTATGTTTTATATTTCCCAAATTTATTGAAGTGTGATTGGTAAATAAAAATTATATATATTTAGATTACATGATGTGATTTCATAAGGTATCCAGTGTGATAATTTAATACATATATACATTGTAAAGTGGTTACCACAATCAAGTTAATTAATTAACACAATGGTCACTTCACGTAATTACCCTTTTTTGTGGTGAGATCACTTAATATCTACTGTCTTAATACCTATTACAGTTCCAAAGGCATTTTTCACAGAAATAGAAGAAAGAATCCTAAAAGTCCTGTGGAACCCAAAGAGATCTCAGATAGCCAAAAAGTCTCACCTGTGTTTTAGAATGAAGCAATGGTGATAATGTATAATTAGATATGTTTTAATTTCAGCAAATTCTCCTAAGTTTCTGTTGATACTGGATAAAATTAAGTTGAAGAAGTGAACATAATGTTGTTAATAGTTTTTGAATATTATGCATCATATACTGAAGAAATGCATTCAGTATTTTGAATGTATGCAAAATATGTAAATGAGTAACCACTAAACTTATTTGAATATATTTGTGAGAGTCATGATTTTTTTTATGAGTAGCCTTTATGGTTATTTTCTCCAATGGTTATTTTTGATTCTGTCTCCTACTTACAGCTGTGCCATTATCAATTGGAATCCGTACATAAACTTAGTGTATATCCATGCTTCTGATGACTGAATAAATCTGTCTTCCAAGCTTATGTTGTTAGGCAAATGTCATTGTCTTACTGTTAAGAATGACACATAATGAATCTATGAGCTTTATTTTTTTTGAAGGTCATTGTTTGGAGAAAATATGTTTACTGACATTTATCGAGGCAACAAAAACTTCAAAGTGATGCACAGTCTTTGATTCAGCTAGACTGGTTTGGAGGTTAAAGAATCACTGGACAGAGGAAGAAAAGCTTCCTCTGGGTATCCTGGGAAAACAATGGGAGAAATTCTGGAGGACATAATTATATAGTGATGATTGGTCCTCTGGCATGACCCATCATGAAGTTGGATCTAATCCCTGGGGAGAGAGAGACCAAGCATAGATGCCAAAAGAGTGGTTGGTATATATAATCCTTGTGAAAATTGGAAGTGCCAGGTGGCACTTTGTGACAGAATGTAAAGAGATTTGTAGAATGAATTCCCAAATCAGCAGTCCACTTCAATGTCATGAAATGCAGTTGCCCACATGAAAAGGTGGCAATCAAGGTGGAAAATAGTACAGTGATAAAGAGTGCCTTTACCTAACCTTAAAGACAATACCAAGAAAAAGAACCTGGAGCAAAAAGTGAGGCAAAATAGTAGACCACCTTTGACTTCCTAGAACCACAGACTTGGCCTCATTTCTTTGGAGATTGTTACCAGTAGCTACATTTCAGCTGCAGGGGTAAAACTATATTAGAACTAGTTCTAGGAAAAGTAGAGTTATTATTGGTTCACATAGATGCAGAAAGGGAGGTGTGTTTGGCTTCAAGGGAGCTTTGAGGGACCTCTGTGTCCAGTAACTGAAAAAGTTGCTTTTTTTCCTACCTCTCTCCATCCCTCTGCACTCTTATCCCTACTGTCATATATTTAGTTATATATTGAAAAATAATGTTAATGTTTTTAAATTTTTTAAAGTGTTTAATATGTTTGAGAGAGAGACAGAATGTAAATGGAAGAGGGGCAGACACACACACACACACACACACACACACACACACACACACACACAGAATCTGAAGTATGCTCCAGGCTTTGGGCTATCAGCACAGAGCCTGACTCAGGGCTTGAACTCATGAACTGTGAGATCATGACCTAAGCAGAAGTCAGACACTTAACCAACTGAACCACCCAGGCGGCCCAGTTAATGTTTTTTAAATAAAATATATATATATATATGTCTTTGTCCTCAGCAGTTTCACTTTTGGGGAGCTATTTCATAGAAATAAGTGAGTGGACAATAAAGAACACACATGCACATGTCCGCATATAATGTGAATGCATTAAAAAATGTGAGTGTGTACATGTATATTCACATATGCCTAAAAAAGTCCTAGAAGGATATATACATGAAACTATTAATGGCAGCTACTTTGGTAAAGCAATGACTGTGTGTGGGCAGGAAGAGAGGAACATTTCTTATTTATGTTCTATAGTTCTGGTTTGCTTAATTGTATTACAACAAAATAAATTTTCTACTCTATTGTACAATTTTAAATTGTAAAAAAGAGAAAACTTAATGAAACTGATTTAAGAAGGTAATACCATTATTAAATAAGAAATTTCATGGCATTGAACACTTCTAGGTTCTAGTATTCAGTTTTTACCAAACATACACTGTAAAAACTGTGGATGAGTATCAAATAGCCTCACTGCTTGTCATGGTGACATTATCTAATTTGTTTAATATTCTCTGTTCAACTAATCACTGATGCTACAGGAAACTTGCCTGTAGCTTGTTTAGGTCTTAGGAAGTGATGGAAAGACAAATTCTTGGAGGAACAAATGCATACAGAAATAGAATATGACCGCTGTTCTCGCCATCATTTTTCTTCTTCCTTTTAGTCATTGTTGAGAAGGATTAATTTGGTCTGTGATGAAAGAGACCTCCATGGCTTCCCAAAAGCCTACTTTAACAATTGTTTTAAAATTATAAGCATGAGTGGAAAGTGCATGGCTCTAGGAATTAGATGACCTGGTTTTAGTTCTGATTCTTACATTTATTAAGTGTCTGTCATTATGTCATTCACTTAGAACTCTACAGTTTACACACTACTTTAAAATAAACTATTCTGTTTAATCCTCATAACAATTCTGTGAGATACATGGGACTGTCACCCCCATTTTAAAGATAAGACCTCTTCTTCTAGAAAGGTTAAATTACTTGCCTAGGGTGAAAACTGTTCACCCTAGATTGCAAGAGAATCGCAAGAGAAATGACACAAACCTAGCTTTCTAGACTCCAAGCCCAAAGCTTGTTTTACGATACCATTGCCTAGCAAGCCATGTCTTTTACAAACAACACTTAAGACAAAATAATAGACAATGGTAAAGAGTAATAGGGTGGATATATAAGATATTGATAGAGATAAAAATAAGATATAGCCAAAGTAGAGTTCAAGACAAACATATCAAATGGGACCGAGTATAGTAAGACGTTTAAAGTGGAAGTCCTGTTTTAAAAAATATATCAGTTTCTGAATACAGAAAAGTTTTTTATTAGGAATAGAAGACTGCTTTCTTTTTTTAAATTTTTTAATGTTTTATTTATTTCTGAGAGAGAGAGAGCATGAGCAGGAGAAGGTCAGAGAGAGAGAGGAAGACACAGAATCTGAAACAGGCCCCAGGCTCTGAGATGGCTGTCAGCATTGAACCCAACGTGGGGCTCGAATCCATGAACTGTGAGATCATGACCTGAGCCGAAGTTGGATGCTTAACTGACTGAGCCACCCAGGCACCCTTAGAAGGCTGCTTTCGTAACTGGAGAATATCTACAATTATAGACTATTATTGTACATAAAATGAGACACTGAAAACATTCTAATTGAACTTACATAGAAGATGAGGGGTTCTGCTGTGGCTGCCGTTGTTTACAATTGTCCTGGAAGGTCTTGACCAGTGATATTTCAGGTCAACACTCAGTTGTCATTGTGTGCTTTGATAATCAGGAGAGCTTTGCCCAATACCAGTACTTGGGTTCCAAACACAGGAATCCTGGTTAAATTGTTCTTGCAAACTGGCACTGGTGAGCTACTAAGATGTGAAATGAAGAGGAAGCCAGACTTATGAACACTGTGGAACTTTTTTCTCGCTTTTTTTGTGGGGGAAGATACTAGCTAAATATATTATATATAATATATGTATATATTAAATATATATAATATAAAATCTGAGTCATAATTTTATGGAAATATTTTGTTTGTAGGATTTTTATCAATTTTCAACCATTTGAGTCAATGTCATCACATTTTATTCTTCCTACAATCTTAAGAAGTTAATTTATGCCCCAATTTTGCACAAGCTCTCACAGCACCCTCTTCTCTAAACTTATTTAAAAATTGTTTTGCAACATTTTATGGATGTAAGTCTTAGCTGATAGGATGAAAAGCATTCATTTATAGCAATAATGCTACCATCTAGTGTTTGAGAACAACAACCAAAAAAAGAAAGATAAAAGCAAAAATAGTCAATAATTACTTATAATTAGTTATGAAAAATTAGAAATCACAGGTTTCAGAGATGATCTGATGTACTGAGTTTCATTATTTTCTTATTTTACACATTTAAATTTAATATTACCATTACTCATTGCCTAGAAACCACTGAAATATTGCCAGACATTAGATTCACAACAAATGGTGAAACTTCATGAAAAGACAAGGAAATACACCTATAGAACTAAGACTTGGAGAAAATGGAAAGCTACAAGGTGTCAGATAAGCCAAACATGATCTTCTTGCAAGAGCTATAAAGTGCCTGCAATAGAAGAACGATTTCAGAGTGAATATTAAAGAATCTTTCTGGGGCGCCTGGGTGCCTCAGTTGGTTGAGCGTCTGACTTTAGCTCAGGTCATGATCTCACAGCTCATGGGTTCGAGCCCCACATCAGGCTCTGTGCTGACAGCTGGGAGCCTGGAGCCTGCTTTGGATTCTGTGTCTCTATCTCTTTCTCTGCCCTCCCCCTGCTCATGTTCTGTCTGTCTCTCAAAAATAAATAAACATTAACAGAATTTTTAAAAAAATCTTGCCAATTTCAATTTGCCAATTAAGACTGCAACCAAAGCACCAGAATATTAACTTTCTTTTTTCTCTTTTACAAACACCATGCCCCTCTAAATGGTAAGAAATAATCTAGTACATAAAATGGAAAATAACAGGTGTAGCAAGAAATTGCCAGTCTTGTTCCCGGATCCATTGGAGACCCAGGTAACTGAACTTTTTATGAGAACACGGGGCCACTATAAACTCATTCCACTCTGATTCCAGGAGACTACAGGTCTGCTGCAGCCTTTAAGCATCTTTGCATGCTTTGTATTTAAAGGGTTCAGATGAAGTTGTAGAACTGGTGTTGGCTTTGAAAGTTTTAAGTGGCATTGACAGGAAGGAGAAACCTACATCTCTAAGTTAAAACGTCATGAGATGTTGTAAAATAAGGGACAAGGTGAAATTGTCTCAGAAATGTGCAAACAATAATGCCCTTCTTGATACCGAACGGGATTTATTGTTTGCATCGAGATGTCTCTATTTCTAATCCAGCTGATGCCAGCAGTAAAGATAATTGATGAGATTCCAGTAGAGGCATTTGAATATGAGGTTTGAGGAATAATGAGTTGCCTGCTTTGATGATGGCAATTTCTAGGTACTGAGGTTGAAGATTGTTGTAAAGCTGTTGTGACAGATACATTTTTATATTTTTCCTTCTTGCTATTTAGTGATATTTTATTAAAAGAGCAACATATATTAGAATGCATTTATATTTTTGTGTTGCCTACTGTATATTAATATTAACAGAAATATAAAATATTTTACTCTTAGTGAATGCTGTAGCATGAATTAGAAATCTTACACATTTGTTACATTTATGTGCTTTATACCATTTTTACCAAACCATTTGTTTGCATACATGTTCCATGGTTATCTGAATAGAAATTAATTAAAATTGTAACTTGCTTCATAGTGAAATTCAGTACTTAATTTTTTTTTACAGAACCCTAGTTATGGATTTTTATTAAAAAGTGCTGTTTTGCTTTTACTGTGTACCAATATTTACTGACCTCTGTATATTTGCTTTTATATACAGTTCATTCTCATTATTCTTAGTGTTATGTTCTGTAAAATCACCTCAAACACTGAATGGGCTCTAGGGGTAGATATAGACTTAGGTACTTCGAACCTCTTTTCACATTTTCATCACCTTATCAGTACATAACTTTGTTTTTCCTTTGGGTATGTTTCTGTATAAGGATACTTTATTTAATGCATATTGGTTTTTTCCCCCAGCTTTATTAGGGTATAATTGAAAAATAACATTGTGTAAGTTTAAGGTGTACAATATGATGTGTGATATATGTATATACAGTAAAACCTTGGATTGGGAGTAACTTGCCCTGCAAATGTCCCTCAAGATGAGCAAATATTTCTAATAAATTTTAACTTAATAAATGAGTGATGTCTTGCAATACAAGTATTATGTGACACCAAACGTCACCTGATAACAACTGAAATTTCTTGAAATTTGCTTTGGTATACAAGTGCTTTGGATTACAAGCATATTTCCAGAGTGATTTGTGCTCACAAACCAAGGTTTTACTGTATTGTGAAATGATTATGTAATAAAATGAGTTAACACATCCATCTGCTCACATAGTTATCTTTTGTGTGTGCACATGCATGGAATATTTAAGATCTCTCTTAGCAAATTTTAAGTATACAATACTGTATTGCTAATTATAGTCACCACGCTGTACATTACATCCCCAGGAAGTTTTCATTTTATAACTGAAAGTTTGTACCCTCTGACTAACCATACCCCATTTCCCCCACCATCCAGTAGATTGGTAACCTTGATCTTCTCTTTGTTTCTATGTGTTTGACCTTTTTTTTAAATTCCAAATATAAGTGTGATCATGTAGTATTTGTCTTCGTCTGTCTGATTTATTTCACTTAGCAAAATGGCCTCAAGTTTCATTCATATTGTTGAGAATGGCAGGATTATCTTTTTCCATTTTTTTTTTAATATTTTTTATTTATTTCTAGGAGAGAGAGAGAGACAGCGTGAGAAGGGGAGGGTCAGAGAAAAGGGAGACACAGACTCTGAAATAGGCTCCAGGCCCTGAGCTGGCAGTCAGCACAGAGCCCGACGCGGGGCTCAACCCACGAACTGCGAGATCATGACCTAAGCGAAAGTCGGACGCTTGGCCTAAGCGAAAGTCGGACGCTTAACCGACTAAGCCACCCAGGCGCCCCTCCATTTTTTTTTTCTGTATCCATTCTTCTGTTGTTGGACACGTAGGTTGTTTTCATGTCTTGGCTATTGTGAATAATACTGAAGGAACATGGAGGTGAAGATACCTCTTTGGCATAATGATTTTATTTCCTTCAGATATACACCCAGAGGTGAAATTGCTGGATCAAATGGCAGTTTTGTTTTATTTTTTTTCATTTCATTTTATTTCATTTCATTATTTTTCCTTTCTTTCCAAGATTTTATTTAAATCTCAGTTAACATATAGTGCAGGATTGGTTTTAGGAATAAAATTTAGTGATTCATCACTTACATATAATGCCCAGTGCTCATCACAAGTGCCCTCCTTAGTACCCAACCGCCATTTAGTCCTTTCCCTAGCCACCTCTCCTCTAGCAACCCTCAGTTTGTTTTCTGTAGTTGAGTTTCTTACAGTTGGCCTCCCTCTTTATTTTTATTTTATTTTTCTCTCTCTTCCACCATGTTCATCTGTCTTGTTTCTTAAATTCCACATGTGAGTGAAACATGGTATTTTTCTTTCTCTGACTTATTTTACTTAGCAAAATACACTGTAGTTCTTTCCATGACATTGCAAATGGCATAATTTCAGTCTTTTTGATGGCTGAGTAATATTCCATTATATATATACACCCCACCTTCTTTATCCAGTCTTCATTTGATGGACATTTGGGTTCTTTCCATAATTTGGCTAATGTCAACAATGCTTCTATACACATTGGGGAGCATGTGCCCCTTCAAATCAGTATTTTTGTATCTTTGGGATAAATACCTAGTAGTGCAATTGCTGAGCTGTAGGGTAGTTCTATATTTAAGTTTCTGAGAAACCTCCACACTGTTTTCCAGAGTGGCTGTACCAATTTGCATTCTCACCAGCAGTGCACAAGGGTTCCCATTTTTCCACATTCTTTAATATATATTGTTGATTCATTAATTGTGAACTTATGGCCAACAGCATTATAATTCATTACTGAATGAAGCATACCTAACATAGATATTTTCCTCCATGAGGCATATCACAGTCTTCTTCCACTTAGGAATACTTCAGTACCACATTTGGAAGCCATTTTCAACAGCACATCATCCAGGAAAAGCACAAAAATGCTAAAGCATGAGGCTAGATGGACCAGGAAAAGGAAGTTGGTTTAGAGTATGAGAGCCAAAACAAGAAGATGGAACATCGCTTGTTCTACCTCAGCTAGGAGCGTGTATGTGAGGTGACTGAAATGTTTGCCGCCTTGTGGATGCCCATTCACAAGCAGGAGAGCACCACAGGTTTTGATTCTGGGATTACAAATAAATTTTAGCATGGAGGTGGATTCACAAATATGGAATGTGTACATAAGGAAGATCGACTGTAGGTCATTTGGTCCTTGAAAAAAGAGTGGAATATTATTTCATATCCAGAACTCATCACCTAACAAATCCTCTCTTAGTTATTTTTAACTGAGGTGAAATTTATATAAAATTCAATTTATCAAGTTAAATTCAGAAGCATTTGGTACATTCACAGTATTTTGCACCATTATTTCTGCCTAGTTTCAAACATTTTCAATACAATAAAGTCCTGCACCCATTAAGCAGTCACTCTCCATTCTTTTTCTCTCCAACCTTTGGCAACCACTAATCTGCTTTATATCTCTATGGATTACCCATTCTAGTGTTTCATATAAGCAGAGTCATGCAATATATGACCTTTGTGTCTGACTTCTTTCATTTAGCATAGAATTTTCAAGGTTCATCCATGTTGTAGCATGTATCAGGACTTGATTACTTTTTATGGCTGAATAATATTTCATAACATTCCAAATCCATTCTTTACTATCAATATGTTATGATGAAAAGTACTTCTCTCTCTTTTTTTTTTTTCTGAAAAATGCTATATGTTTTTTAGATTCTTGGACAGAGGGAATTCCATAAAAAATTTTGAGATTTTGAGATATTTTGAATTTAATTGCTAAGACCTAAAAGACCAAGACATCAGATGGAAGAGTCAAGGTAGGAAAATCCTTTTGAGGAATAAAAAAGATTACGGAAAAAACTTGCTCATGTTTGCATATTCCTCTGGGCAATCCTGTCAGTTTTTCTGTCCTATTAGGTGTTTCTAGTTGCTTAATATTTGGTTATTTTCAGTTTATTTCTCTGGCTGCTGAGATGGTTCTTTTTAGGATTTCCATAGTTAGTCTTCTGGTCTCACTGTCTTCAATAAGATTAAGTGGTGTGATTTTCAGTCTCTACCTGAAATTCTATATGCTGGAACATTGAAAAAAAAAAAAGATCACAAACAAGAAATATGTATGTAGTTTTAAAAATTTGGGGTATAGCATAAAAATGTCTGGTTAAAATTTCTTGAAGCTAACAAAACCTAAATCAAACAAGGCCAAAGTTCTTAGAAGATCATAATATCAAAGTGGAGACTCATATGAAGAAATGTCTTGCTTTTACTCAAATCCATAAAATTAACTGGTAGGAGAAATATGAGTTGCAGTTTTGCCCATTAATGAGCAGGAGAGGTTGTGGTGAATTTACACTGATACTTTGAGAATAGAAGCCAGCCAGGAATAATCACTCAAATTATTTGACACGAACATACAATCTGTGAAATTGAATTCCTCTGTCTGACACAAAGAGAACAGGGTAATATTTATATATTATATTTGGCTATATTATAAGGAAATGGCGGTCCCCTTCTGTGACCACACGGAAATAGCAGAGATTCTACTAATAGATGTTTGACTTTTTAAAGCATTTTATTTATTTATTTGTTTGTTTGTTTTGTTTTATTTTAAATGCTTATTGATTTATAGAGAGAGAGAGAAGGTGGGGGAGAGGCAGAGAAAGAGAGAGAGAGACAGACAGAGAGGATGTGAAGTGGACTCTTGCTGACAACAGAGAGCCCGATGTGGGGCTCTAACTCACAAACCGTGAGATGGTGACCTGAGCTGAAGTTGGATTCTGAGCCAACCAGGGACCCCTATTTTTTATTTTAGAGAGAAAGCATACATGAGTTGGGGAGAGGTGCAGAGGGAAAGGAATAGAATCTCAAGCAGGCTTCATGCTCATTGCAGAGCCCAATGCAGGGCTTGATCCCTTGACCCTGGGATCATGACCAGAGCTGAAATCAAGAGTTGGATGCTCAAGCCACTCAGCCATACAACCACCCCAGATGTTTGACTTTTTGACTTGTAGAAGCAGCGGTCTACTTAGGGTGAAAGCAGTTAGTAAGGAAGTAGGGAGAGGAGCCTAAAACTTTATACTTAATTTTATCCTCTGTATCAAGAGTAGAATGGATGCTTTTCTCTCTCCTTTTGAGTCAGTACCTCCACATATACATCTATTCTGATTATTCCAAAGATAAACACTTAATAAAATATGCCCCATTTCTAAATTTCTTATGAGTGGTTGGTTTTTGTTGACTCAACATTAATAAATGTTGTTAGGATATTTTCCAGTAAAAAATCTCAGTGATATAAATCAAATACAAAACATTACCTGTGTCTTCCTTATGTCCAGAGAAATTGAACGTAATGTTTTTCTTCTACAAAAGCCCAAACCTATGGACACGATTAGCCATTCCCAGTAGCTGACTTTAATTGCATTATGGTACATGTCAGAGCATTTGGAAAATGCATTTTATCAAAGATATCTTGTACAAAGACATCTTGAATGTGACAAAAACAATCAAATTTCAAAAGCTGAGAATGTGAGAAAATACTTACGGGCACAAATGTTGACTTTTTCCCACTTAATCATTCTGGCAATGATTTGAAGTAATTATTTAATATGAGGAATGGGAAAGTGGTTTCTAGAGGAGGGGAATTGACACTAGTTACTAGGAAATTTTAAAAAATCTTTTAGTGTGTGAGTGTTTACACACATGTGCTCTTTGGCAGAAATGGGAAAGAGGTTGGTGGCTTAGTTGGTTGAGCGTCCGACTTTCGCTTGGGTCATGATCTCGCGGTTCGTGGGTTCGAGCCCCACGTCGGGCTCTGTGCTGACTGCCAGCTCAGAGCCTGGAGCCTATTTCAGAGTCTGTGTCTCCCTCTCTCTCTGACCCTCCCCTGCTCACGCTGTCTCTCTCTCTCTCTCTCTCTCCTAGAAATAAATAAAAACATTAAAAAAAAAAGAAAAGAAATGGGAAAGAGGCTAGCTTTACAAAGTCTGCAACTAATTTGCTCCACTATTTAAAAAATGTAATTTTCTTCCTCCTAATCCTCCTATACGTGCAAATATATGATATTTGTCCTTCTCTGCCTGACTTAACTGAGGAACAAGGGGGAGAAGAAGGGGAAATGGTGGGGGACAGGGAGAGAGGCAAACCATGAGAGACTCTTGAATGCCAACAAAAACTGAGGACTGATGGATGTGGGGGAGAGGGGGAAGATGGGCATGGAGGAGGGCACTTGTGGGGATGAGCACTGGGTGTTATGTGGAAACTAATTTGACAATCAACTATTTGTAAAAAAAAAAAAATGTAATTATGGTATATTGAGTAAAAGTGGTGTAGAGTCCATATTATTATAATTTCCTCTGGACAGTGTCCTAGAGAACTGTTATTGACTCTTTCCTTGAACCATCAACTGAAAAAGGGACAATCAGTGTGCCACATGAACCCATTCCTTTCATTGGACAGTTTTAAATGATAAAAAGCTCTTAGATTCTTCCATATTTTAGTTTTCATTTTGATTTTTTGGCACAACAGGAACAAATGGTCTCCTGCTTGGTATCCTTATATATGTGAAATAATTGTTTTATCTCCCTGTGGGCCTCTCTTTTGCCCTAGCTCCTTCAATTGTTTCTCTTAATCAAAGGTTTCCATATCCTTCATCAACCTGATAGAATTTCTCAGAACATACTTTGTGCCTTATAAAATGATGCTCAGAATTGAAAATAATGCTCTAATATGATATAAGCAGATCTTAGTAGAGTGAGAGTCTTCTCTACTATGATTTGGACACTATAATTCTATTCATGTAGCTCAAAATTAAAGCAGCATTCTAGTATGCATTCCACTGTTGGCTCACGTGAAGCTTGTGGTCAACAAGTGTTAGTTGCAGTCCTGGAAAACCAGATCATTTACTGGTCTACTTAAAAGTTTATCTTGTCTTGCATTCTTTTGAATGGCTACTATCAAAATAATAGAAAATAATAAGAGTTGGTGAGGATGTAGAGAAATTGGAATCCTTAGGCACTGTGGCTGGGAATTTAAAATGGTGTGTAATGGTGCAACCATTATTGAAAACAGTATGAAGTTCCTCAAAAAGGTAAAAATAGAATTACTTTATGACCCAGCATTCTCATTTCTGGGCATATATCCAAAATAATTCAAAGCAGGATCTCAAAGAGATATTTGCATACCCATGTTCATTGTAGCATTATGCACAACAGCCAAGGAGTGGGAGCAACCCAAAGGTCCATAAACAGATAATGGAAAAAGAAAATGCAGTGTATGCATACAAAGGAATCTTTTTTTTAGCCTTAAAAAAGGAAACATTTTCACACATGCTACAACAGGGATGAATCTTCTAAGACATTATTAATCAAATAAGCTAGTCACAAAAGACAAATACTGTGTGATTCCACTTATATGAGGGATCTAGAGTAGTTGAACCTCTAGAAACTGAGGATAAGAAATGAAAAGTTAAAGTAATTTTGGACTCCTGTTTTAGTTAGGAAACAATGACTTTTTTTTACTTGAAATATTTATTTACAGTATAGTTTCCTTGAATGAAAAAAAAAGTCTCTACACACACATTTACACACTACACATGTCTACAAAACCTTCTATACACACGTTGACAAAAACATACCTAAAGGGAAAAACAGGGGTGCCTGGGTGTCTCAGTCAGTTAAGCATCTAACTTCGGCTCAGGTCATGATCTCCGTCCATGAGTTTGAACCCCACATCAGGCTCTATGCTGACAGCTCAGAGCCTGGGGCCTGCTTCAGATTCTGTCTCCTTCTCTCTCTGCCCCTTCCCCACTCACACTCTGTCTCTCTTAAAAATAAATAAATAATAAAAACATTTTTAGATGAAAAAACATATTAGTGGAAACAATGACATTTTAATTTTTAAAAAGCTTAAAACATCTATCCTTTAAACCTAATATTGAGTTAAAAGGATTGCATACTATTAAGGAATGAGAGACTTGCTTAAAGGGGGGAAATGCAGTTCTATATATATATATATATATATTTATGTATGTATATATAACATATCAAGGGTACATTTGCTCTATCTTGTGATAGTTAACTTTGTAGATGATTTTGAGAAGTATATTAAAATGCTGGGTTTAAAATAATCTGTGATATCCTACCTCTCTATTCTTTATCATTCTTAAAAAGAAAACAAATTATATATTTTAATGTTTTATTTTGGGGTGTTTATAGACCCAATTTTCCTGTCATGAATGTGATGCCAATAATCACTAGCTGTTTACAGTCGCTCAAGGAATAGGGAGAGTCCAATCCAAGGATTAGTTAAGTAGGTTATCTTTATGTTTACCAAGCAGATGGGCTGCTTATTGACTGTGTCTGGCTAAAGCACTTTTTCTTTCAGCCTACCAATTTTCAGATCATCGAAAATGAAACTCAGGGTCTTATAATATTTAATTTTTGCAGATATTTTTCCAAATGAATTCACTTAGGAACCATAGATCATCATGATAACTTAATACATAACACCTTTCTAATTTGCAAAATCAAATCACTTGAGATCTATAAACCATTATGCTGTATAATCAGAGTGAGATCTCCCTTACATAGGTAATTACTAAAACAGTTGAAGTTTAAGTTTGGCTTTCCCTCCAGCTCCTAAACTTTAACATCAAGAAAGGTAAAAATTACATTATTTGCCATGAGTAAATATAGCCTTGTGCTTTTTATTATTCAAATGGTTCATATGAGTTCAAGAATTTCATACTAAAAGTGTGTAATTGGGTTTTAGTTTTTAAAGAGAATGTGAGACTTATTACGCAGGATTTTGATACAGAAGTTGTAATTTAAAAATGTGAAAAGGAAAATTGTGATATACATTTCAAGATAAAATGTAAAGAGGAGGCAGAGAATGTAATAGAGGGTCTTCATCTAGTCTACCTTCCAAACCACTGCCTCGTAGACAATGAGAGAGATTGACAACTCAAGACTAAGTAAACATTAAAATTTTCTTTGATGGTTTCAATGCTAGTTCATTAACTTGGAATTTTACAGGGTGTTTGGAAGACCATGTGTTTATTCAAGTTTAAGTTAGGAGTATGATGTCCAAAAATCCTCTACATCTGTTGTAAATCTCTGCTAATAAAAGTGAGTTGCAAGTTGTTTGTAAATATAAATGTTAGATAAAATCATTTGCATTCAGTTAACCCACCAAAAAAGTCTACTAACAAATATGTGCCCTGTCCTCCATACTTGGATGGATACATCTATCTGACCCCCAGTGGGATTGTGAAATGAACTGATTGTGTCTTAAGCACTCTGGTTTTCCCAGTCTCTGTTACTGTTCAGTCCTCGGTGGTATCCTCATACCTTTTCTAGCCCCTTGAAATGCTCTCTGCTCTATCCATCATGCTTTTACATACTCAAAAACTTCAGTGGTCTCTGACTTTAGTTGGAAGGAAAACTAAGTTAAACAAATGTAATTAAAACCAGTGGGTAAGTTAGGATTTGGAGGAGTCTCCTGTACCCTCTAAAATCATCTCGTGAAGGCAGTGGTCCATTCTATTTTGTAGAAAGATAAAATGTCCAGAGAACACTTTGTAATGCAACATTGCCCCAGAAGGTACAGATTTTTAGTACAGCATCTAGGCACTAAGGAGATGACATATAGCCTATTACCACTAGCCCAGACTGCCTGAAGAAGCTCTAGTTCTACATATTCTTACTTTATCCCCCTAAGTACACTTGATGTCATAAGGAAATGTGTTAAAATTTTGTTTTTAATTTTAGAATATCTGTTCCCCATCTACTTTGTTAAATGGTTAGTTGGTCTCAGCATCAAACATAAAACCTAGAGGCCAAATAGTGACTGTTTCTCAATCCCATTTCAACAAGGAAATTGTTGAATGTTTTTATAAACATATTTTTGTAATTGCTTTTCATCTAATTAGCTAAGACAAAGTAACAGTCCATCATTGACTTACAATTTTTTTGCTATATGACAGAGTACAGTCAGCTATAGTGAAGTAGATTTGAATCGATCATTCATCACAATTTACGCAGAATTTACTTAATTATGCCAATGTGATGTTCAAGTTTTGATACAATAAACTTATCACTTAGAAGGGGCTTTATGAAGATTAATTAACATGAAGAAATTAAGAACAAATATGCATTTATTTGCATTTGACTCATACTGAGTGATATTTAACATCTTGGGCTATGTGTCTGATCTATCACAAATCACTTTTATTTTCCATAAAACATTTATGTAGACCTTCTAAAATGAACATAGGTTTCAATATTAAAAATCATTGATGTTCTTTCATTGAAGCATGGTTTAGATTGGTGGTTGGCAGGGGCTGGGGAGATGTTAGTCTAAGCGTATATACTCTCAGCTAGAAGATGTGTAAATTCTGAAAATATTATGTACAGCATAGTGACTATAGTTAATAATACTATCAACTGTATTGTATTTTATACTTGAAATTTGCTAAGAGAGTGGAATTGGAGTGTTCTAACCACACACACAAAAATGGTACTTATATGAAGTGATAGGTGTATTAATTAACTTGATTATGGAAATCATTTCACAATGTATGTATACATATATTAAATCTTAATGTTCACCTTAAATGTATATATAATATACATTTGTCAATAATTTGTCAATTATTCATCAGTAAAGTTAGAAAAGCACTTGATGTTCTTACTATAAATTTGTAGGAGTCATACTTTGGAAAATTGTTCTAATGATAATATTTAACTCATATATGAAGCGCAAATATGCTAATATCTAAATGGAAGTTTTTTGTTTGGAATTTGAATATACAGGATTTTGTAAGAACATTTGATAAAAATTCCCAAACACAAAGGGATACTCAGCAAAAGAAAACAGTACATTTATATCTATTTCATCAACATAAAGTATTGACTTAAAATGACTCAAGGACAGACAACCAGTGTGACAATAAATGATTAATCACCAGCTTTAATAAATTCTATGAAGTAAAGTGAATACACATCAGGTCAATAAACTTGAGATATCTCTCTATGGTTTTAGAAGAGCTTAGCCTGGCCATGCAGAGAAGAGTGAGAAATTACAGAAGGACCATCAGCAAAGTGCACTGATTAATGATTAATGACAGATTATCCTGTTGAATGATAATTGGTGGGATGATAAGAGGAATTCCTTAAAATTCCTTCTTTCCCATTATTTTTAATTATGGATAATTATCTGTAGGATTAATCCCCAAGGTAATATTGAAATCTGTGTGATCCTTGTTTAAGCTAAGGACAATTTTGCCTCCCATAGGACATTTGGCAATCTCTAGAGATGTTTTCAGTTGTCAGAAAGGAGAGGAGTGCTAGTAGCATCTAGTGGGTAGAGGTCAGGGGTGCTGGCTAAATATTCTACAGTGCACAGTACAGTCCCTACCACAAATTGTCTGGCCTCAACTGTCATCAGTGATGAGATAAGATTCCTGCTTTAGATCAGACAAAACCTCTGCAAGATGAGCAGAGAAATGAAACAAGTGAATCTGAAGGCAAAGTGGAGTTTTTAGAAAATCTGATTTTGAATCACTGAATCTATAAAATGAACTGGAAGGGAAGATAGGCAGGCAGATAGATGAATTGCTGTCAGATACTAAATAGCTGTTAGCAATGAAACCTCAAAGGTAAATGAGGTCAGAAACCAAGTAAATTAAATATGCTTTGAATATAAAATGATTACAGACTATAAGCCAGAAAAGTTTGTAATGAGATCATGTCAGGGCAGAAATTGTGGGGGACTGCTGAGTCCTCTCAGAGAGTTCAGTGCAGAGCCCTTCTGCCTTTCACAAAAGCCCGTGTAGGAACATGATTTTCCATCGTGTTACACTGTCCTGTGAAAACATGTCTGCCATCCTTTACTCTGCCTTTTTTAGGTCATGGTCCTGCCTGCTTTTCTGATTCCAATATTTTTTGGAATGGGCTGCTTGAAAAGCAACCACTTGCCTCCAGAGGCAAGTCTAAACTGAAGGGAGTGACGTGGTTGACTGAAAGCAGAACCACTGTGTGGGAAGTCTCACGCTCCTTAGTGATGGTCTTGCTCCCACTTATCTTCCTTCCCTCCTCTCTCCTTCTCTCCATTCCTTTTTTTTTTTCCCCTTGAACTATCTGTACACATTTAGTGTATTGTACTTTATTATTTGTTATTTGTTCCTTTTTGTTTATTTTAGTCTTCTCCATTCTGGTTTTATTCCAATCCAAACCTCACCATGGATTACATACTAATGTCTTTGATATAGGCTCTAAATGTGCCTTTACCTTATAAACTCAGCAGTAGCAGTTTTGATTGTATGATAAATTCTACAGAAACTCAGGGCCCTCTACCTCGGTGAAATTCCTAGAGGTCCAGTGGTGTGGGGGATGTCGCAAGATTCCTTCTAAGATAAAGGACACATTGTTGCATTTGACCCCTCCTGCAGCAGAGAATGAGTCACATTGCTCAGCAGGTCTCTGGATTTTGGAGATAACATACCCTTCCTTCAGGTGTTTTACTACAGTACATTTGTCAGGTGACCAGAAACGCTGCTAGTTAGGGTGGGGCCCAGAACACAGAAAGATCCAGGCTGCTGTGTAAGCTGCTTTGCCATTTGAGCCCTATGGTCCAGTGGATCCAGTGGTGGTTGACGTATCAGTGGCACATAAGGATGCTTTTTGCAGCCTTTGGGAGGCACCTATAGATAAATCACAATATAGCCCATTAGGATTTTGGAACAAAGCTCTACAATCCAGATAACTACTCTCCTTTTAAGAAATAGGTATTGGCCTACGACTGAGCCTTAGTAAAGACAGATATTTAGTGTTTATTTTTCAAGTTTATTTTCTACATTTATTTATAAATGGGAGAGTAGTAGAGGGGCAGAGAGAGGTGGGCACATAGAATCTGAAGCAGGCTCCAGGCTCTGAGCTGTAAGCACATAGCCCAATGCAGGGCTCAAGCCCAGGAACCGTGAGATCATGACGTGAGCCAAAATCCGATGCTTAACTCATTGAGCCACCCAAGCACCCCTAGTAGCCACAGAATATTTAAGCGTGAACCACCGAGTTATCATGCAACATGAGCTGGCCATCATGAACTGGGAGTTTTCTGGCCTCTAAGCCACAAAGTTGGGCATGCATAGAGTAGTACTCTATTATTAAATGGAAGTGGTATAAAAGTGATCAGTTCTGAAGAGCTCTTTGCAGCAGTAGTAAGTTATATGAAGAAGTAGCCCAACTGCCCGTGGTTCCTACTTCTGCTACACTGTCCTCTTCCAGCCTGCGCCAGTGACTTCATAGGGTGTTCTCTGTCATCAGTTGACAGGAAGAGAAGACTTATGCCTAGTCTATACATGGTTCTGCATGATATGCAGGCATCACCTAGAAAATGGACAGCTGCAGCACTACAGCCCCTTTCTGTGACATCCATGTAGGACAGTGATGAAGGGAAATCTTCTCAGTGGGTAGAACTCTGAGCAGTGCACCTCATTGTACACTTTTCTGGGAAGGAGAAGTGACCAGATGTGTGACGATATACTGATTCAGGAGCTTTGGCTGAAAGTCAGGGACTTGGAAGTAACATGTTAGGGAAATTGGTGGTAAAGAAATCTGGGGAAGAAGTATGTGGTAGAATTTTCTGGACAAAAATGTGAAGGTATTTGTGTTCTGTGAGAATTCACATCAAAGTGTGATCTCAGAAGAGGAATATTTTAATAATCAAGTGGATTGAAGGACTTACTTTATGCATACTGGTCGACTTTTCCCTCAGCCACCCCTGTAATGCCCAATGGGCTAATGAACAAACTGGCCATGGTGGCAAGGAGAGAGGTTACATATGAGCTCAGCAATATGAACTTCCACTCATCTGGGCCAATCTGGCTGTACCTAATGCTGAGTGCACAGTCTGTTAACAGTCGAGACCAACATTAAGTCCAGATGTGGTGCCATTCCCTGGGGTGATCAGCTAGCTCCTTGGTGGCAGGTTGATTACCCTGGATTGCTTCCATCATGAAAGAGGCAACATTTTGTTCTTACTGGAATAGACACTTTGGGTATGGATTTGTCTTCCCCAGACACAGTGCAACTGCCCAAACAACCATCCTTGGACTTACAGAATGCCTTGTTCAGCATGATGGTATTCCAAAGAACATTTTTTTTCTGATCAAGCAGCTCACTTCACAGCAAAAGAAGTGCATAAATGGGCCTATGCTTATGGAATTCACTGGTTTCACCATGTTCCCTACCAGCCTGAAACAGTGTTTCATAGAATAAGAGAATGGCTTTTTGAGGTCTCAATTACAGTGCTGGCTAGATGGCAGTACTCTGCATGGCTAGGGCAAGGCCCTCCAGAAGGCTCTATACATTCTGAATCAGTGTCAGATATATGTGTGGTTTCTCCCATAGTCAGGATACATGGATTCTTTATTTCCTTTCTTTCTTCTTCCCTTATCATGTAATAGAATATGACTTCATATCACACAGTTTAGCGTTGTTAATTTTGTATCTCAAGGACTTTGCTTATGCGTCTGGGGAAGGTGTTAGTGCATTTTTGGTTGTATGCAGGATAATGATAATATTGGGTAGGATTATTATCCTGTTATTTTCTTTATTTGAAGACTAAGTATGGTTTAAGGAGATACAGATGAGTGCCAGGTTGACAGGAGATAGACTAGTGATGTTTAATTAAATTAATTAATTTACATGTCAACTTGACTGGTTCATGACCATATGAATATGGCTCATAATCATATTTGGTTAAACATTATTCTGGATGTGTCTGTGAGGATATTTCTGAGTGAGATTATTTATAGCTTTAGTTTTTAAGTTTATTTTGTGTGAGAGAGAGAGCGTAAGTAGGGGAAGGGCTGAGAGAGAGAGAAAGAGAAGATCCCAAGCAGGCTCTACACTGTTAGCGCAGAGCCCAGTGTGGGGCTGAACTCACAAACTGAGATCATGACCTGAACTGAAATCAAGAACTGGCCGCTTAATGGACTGAGCCACCTAGGTGCCTCTGAATGAGATTATTTGAATAGGTAAACTGAGTTAAGCGGATTACCCTTCCCAATGTGTGTGGGCCTCATCCAATCCATGAAGGCTTGAATAGAATCAAAAGGGAACTGCCTCTCTCTTTCTGCCTGTCGTTGAGCTGGGACATCATCTTTCTGCTTTCAGATGCTGGTTCAGACTGGACCGGTACCATTGGTCTCCTGGGACTCCAGCTTGCTAACTTTAGATCTTGGGACTTCTCAGCCTCCATAACCACATGAGCCAATTCCTATTGGTTCTGTTTCTCTGGGAAACCCTAATATACCTCCTTTTTCTCTCCCTTACTTCATTTGTTTCCTCCCTTTCTTTCCTCCTTCCTTTTCTTTCCTACTTTTCCTTCTTCCTTCCCTTTCTTCCTACATTCCTTCCTTCCCTCCCTCCCTTCTTCCTGCTTCCCCCTCCCTTCTTGCCTTTCTCCCTCCCTTACTTTCTTTGATGTATTTGTGTGCTTTAGTTCATAGTACACTATAATCTGCCTTTTTGTTTTGTTTAACTTATTTATTTACTTACTTATTTTTTGTTTCAAGTTTTTATTTAAATTCTAGTTAGTTAACATATAGTATATTGGTTTCAGGAGTAGACTTTAGTGATTCGTCTATATAATGGATATTATAACCTCTATATAATACCCCAGTGCTCACCATAAGTGCTCTCATTAATACCCATGACACCTCCCCTCCATCAGCCCTCAATTTCTTCTTTCTAGTTAAGAGTCTGTGGGTGCCTGGGTAGCTCAGTCAGTTAAGCATCTGACTTCGGCTCAGGTCATGAACTTATGGTTTGTGAGTTCAATACCCGCATTGGGCTCTGTCCTGACAGCTCAGAGCCTGGATTTTGCTTTGGACTCTGTGTCTACCTCTCTCTATGTCCCTCCCCTGCCCACAGTCTGTCTCTCTCTCTCTCTCAAAAATAAAGAAAAAAAAATAAAAAATGGTTTGTTTTCCTCTCTCTTCCCCCCCTTCCCCTATGTTCATCTGTTTTGTTTCTTAAATTCCACATGAGTGAAATCATATAGTACTTGTCTCTTTCTGACTTATTTCACTTTGCATGACATACTCTCGCTCCTTCCACATCTTTGCAAATGGCAAGATTTCATTCTTTTTGGTGGCTCAGTAATATTTCATATATATATATGTTATATTTTAATATATATTGTTTAATATATATTTAATATATATTGTTAAATTTTGCCATTCTGACAGGTATGAGGCGGCTTCTCATTATGGTTTTGATTTGTATTTCCCTGATGATAAGTGATGTTGAGCATCTTTTCATGTATCTCTTGGCCATCTGGATGTCTTCTTTGGAAAAATATCTATTCATGTCTTCTGCCCACTTCTAAACTGGGTTATTTGTTTTTTTGGGTGTTGAGTTTAATAAATTATTTATAGATCTTGGATACTAATTCTTTATCAGATATGTCATTTGCAAATATCTTCTCCCACTCTGTAGGCTGTCATTTGGTTTTCATGTTTCCTTTTCTGTGCAGAAGTTTTTATCTTGATGAATTCCTAATAGTTCAATTTTGCTTTTGTTTCCCTTGCTTCTGGAGGCGTGTCTAGTAAGAAGTTGCTACAGCCAATATCAAAGAGGTTGCTACCTGTCTCCTTCTCTAGGATTTTGATAGTTTCCTATCCCATATTTAGGTCTTTCATCCATTTTGAGTTTATTTTTGTGTATGGTGTAAGAAAGTGGTCCAGTTTCATTCTTCTGCATGTTGCTGGCCAGTTTCCCCAACACCATTTGTTGAAGAGACTGTCTTTTTTCCATTGGATATTCTTTGCTGATTTGTCAAAAACAAATATGTTGACCATATAGTTGTGGGTCTATTTCTGGGTTCTCTATTCTGTTCCATTGATATATGTGTCTGTTTTTGTGCCAGTACCATACTGCCCTGATGATGACAGCTTTGTAGTATTGCTTGAAGTCCAGAATTGTGTTGCCTCCAGGATTGCTTTTCTTTTTGAAGATTGCTTTGGTTATTTGGAGTCTTTTGTGGTTCCATACAAATTTTAGAATTGTTTGTTCTTACTCTGTGAAAAATGATAATGGTATTTGGTAGGGATTGAATTAAATGTGTATATGGGTTTGAGTAGCATAGACATGTTAACAATATTTGTTTTTCCAATCCATGAGCATGGAATACTTTTCCATTTTTTTTTTTGTTCACTTACGAATTGCTTTCATAAGTGTTCTATAGTTTTCAAAGAACAGATCTTTTACCTCTTTGGTTATATTTATTCCTAGGTACTTTATTGGTTTTGGTGAAATTGTACATAGTTTTGATTCCTTGATTTCTCTTTCATCTGATTCATTTTTGGTGTATATAAATGCAACATATTTCTGTACATTGATTTTATACTCTGACTGAAATTGTGTTATCAGTTCTAGCAATTTTTTGGCTGAGTCTTTTGGGTTTTCTACATAGAGTGTCATGTCATCTGCGATAGTGAAAGTTTGACTTCTTCCTTACTGATTTGGATGCCTTTTATTTCTTTTTGTTTGATTGCTGAGATGAGGACTTCCAGTACTATGTTAAATAACAACAGAGAGAGTGTACTTACTTGTCTTATTCTTGACTGTAGAGGAGTAGCTCTCAGTTTTTCCCCACTGAAGATAGTATTAGTTGTGAGTCTTTTGTATATGGCCTTTATGATGTTGACGTATGTTCCCTCAATCCCTACTTTGTTGAAGATTTTTATCAAGAAAGGATGTTGTATTTTGTCAAATGCTTTTTTCTTTATTCAGAGGATCATAGGTTTTTTTTATCATGTCTTTTATTAATGTGGTGTATCAAGTTGACTGTGAATATTGAACCACTCTTGCAAGCTGGGAATAAATCCCATTTGATTGTTGTGAATAATTCTTTTAATTTGCTGTTGGATTCAATTTGCTAGTATCTTGTTGAGAACTTTTTGTTTATTTTAATTTTCTCCATCTCTGACTTGCATTTCAATCCAATCCTCACCATGAGTGGGGTTAAGAAATGTTAATGTTTTCGATATAGGCCCTTAAATATGCCTTTATCTTATAAACTCATTAGTAGCTTTTGACTGTATATTGTTTCTTTTTGTATTTATTTTAATGTTTTTATTGTAGTAAAACCACATAACACAAATTTACCTTCTCAATCATTTTTGAAGTGTACATTTCAGTATAAATATATTCACATCATTGTGACATATATCTCCAGAAGTCTTTTATTTTACAAATCTAAAACTCTATATCCCTTAAAACAACTCCCCTTTTCTCCCTACCCCTAGCCCCTGATAATTACCATTCTACTTTCTGTTTCTGTGTTTGATTACTTTAGGTTTTGTATATGTGTTTGGAATTAACATATGTGATATTGTCCTATAAAGCTTCTTCTATTCCTTTATTCATTTAACATTGTTGATAATATGTATGTGTCTCTATATCATTGCTTCTAACTGCTATATTTCATATTCATAGTTTGCTTAGTATTTCATTATTGCATCCAATTAATTTTTTTTTCCTGCAGTGAGGTATTCTTAGGTCCCAAACTTTCTGTTACCCCCACAATTACCCAATAAACATCCTCAGACATGTCCTGCTATGGATACCCAGGAATGTGAACATTCTTACATTTGATACTTAATCAGAGTGATCTGCAGAATGTCTATACCCAGATTTTATTTTGTTCACCAGTACATAAATGTTTTCTTCCCCCCCAAATCTTCACCAAAAATTTGGTGTTACCAGGTTTCTAACTTTTATAGTTGTAAAGAGATATTTCTTTGTGCTTTTAAAGCACATCTTGGATTACTAGCGAATTTGAGTATTGTTAGATATTTAGATTTAGCTTTCTGTGAAAGCTAAATTGATTATTGATGGCTTTTTTCTCATTCTTAAAAATGAGTTTACTGTCTTTTTTTTGTTTGTTTGTTTTATCAGAATTCCTTGTATAATTTAGAGATCAGTTTATGGTTGATTTTAGACTTTTAATATATTTTCTTTCTGGCTACTATTTTTCTGTTTACTCTGTAGGAGCCTTCTTTAAACAGGAAACCTTAATATTTATTTATCCAATATATATCACTTGGCTTTCTGTATTGTGCTTTTGGAATCTCTGTATTTAAGCAGTCTTTCCAATTTTTCCCAATATATTTTCTTATATTTTTCTTCAATTACATTTGTATTCATGCTGTCACATTAGGTCTCTATTCCATTTGTTTTCCATCATTGTATAGAGTAGGCTTATATAGCCTACCAGATTATCATCATTTCCCCTCATTGTGTTGAGGTGCCATCCCTACTATATTTGAATTCCTCCTGGGTCTACTTCCAGACTTCATATTCTCTTCTACTTTTTTTTTTTTTTCTATTTGGCTATTGTTGTGGTAGAATTATACTTACAATAAATGCTGTGGTTCTGATCCTCACAAGTAAATTTGGGGAAGGAGCGAACAGACAGTGCTTGTTCACCATCTTGTCAGGAACACATCATGCTTTACTTAAGGCCCTAGCAGGCACAAGAGGCAAGAGGAAAGTCAAAAATAAAAGATATTATGAGAAGAGAGTGGCAATTCTTAGTGACATAATATTCCAGCCTTGAGAATCATAAGTGGGGTTAACTTTCTTTTGATGACATAAAACATTTCTTGAGGTAGATCTCCAAATGACTTAGTAAATTAAGCTCTTCTTGGATAGATACAGCTTACTCACAGTGTCTATAACATCATTTCTATTACTAACATTACAGCACTGGTTCTCACCCCTAGGACCCATAACTTGATTTTATAATAGCCACTTACATTTTTACTCGAATCACACCTCTTGGCTCAATTCTACCCTCTAAACTATTATTAGATTGATTTGCAACAAATGTTGGTGGTATGGGATATATTCACTGGATCTCCATGGACTACTATGTTCAACCCCAATTTCTAGGCCAGCATTCAAATGCCCTGTGGCCTAAATCAGTTCCTCCAAGCTCATTTCTCACTGCCTGTGTATACCTGTTAGTCTTCAGACATGATATTCCTTGCTATTTTCTAAGTATGTTCTGTTGCTTCTAGCCTCTGGGTTTTAAACACCATAAAATTTTAGAACCTAAAGCAAACTTGGAGATGCTCTAACTCAACCCTCATTATACAGAGGTGGACAGAGGACTATGTGATTGTTAGTAAGTGAAGGGCTCACACTCACACATTCATCCTAGACTCTCAGTCCATGCTATTTCCACTACACTAACTCTGCCTTGCTCGTGCCTTTCTTCTGTCTCTGATGCTTTCCTCAACAACCCCTCCTTTCCTCATCTTCCTGTCAAAATTCTACCCTTCCTGAAGGGACTGGTTGCTACATCTCCATCAAAACTTTCCCTGCTATTAATGAAAGTGAACTCCTCCTTCTCTGATTTAGTATGAAACACGACACCTCTTTCGTGAGCTTATACTCAGCCCTATACTGTGGTATGTGTGTCCTGTCCTCTCCCTCCTCCTAAAGTCTGTGTGTTTTTCAAGAAGGAGCTGTGTCATCCTTTTGGTGCTTAGCACATTGAAATCACTCAAATATTATTTGAATATTCTGAAGGCACAGAAGTGACTGAATGATGAGTCACTCAAGAGGGATTGACAGCCTGTCTTTACCAAGTATATGTATGCTGGGGTGAAAGGGAGAAGCCTGAAATGATTTATCTTTTTTCTTTAGCCCAAACTAAGCATCTTGAAAATTTTGCCATGAATTTCCACTTCTATTATTTGACGACTAACCTTGCATCATCATAAAATGAGAGTGGCAACAACTCATTTTCTTTTTTTCCCCAAATGTTAAATTAATCACACAGCTATTAGAGGAATATTCAGAAAGAATCTAATGAGAATCAGAACGCTGAAGAGTCATTTGATATTTCTTCCTTTCCTCCCAAATCAGTGTGTGTGGATGGGTGATGTCAAGGTGTGTTGATTTGAGTGTGAGGTGTTAGTGCTAAGAGGAAGACATGATTTTGGAAAAAGTATATGATTATTAGGTTTATTAAAGAAAAAAAGCAGACTGTATGGTAGTGATATTAGAAGATTCTTGATAGAATAGAAAGCAAAAGTAGTTAAAAGACATTTATAAAACTCTAAGTAAATTCAAACTGCAAAAACAAAAATAAAGATGTATTCTCTATGTCTGATGTGCTCGCTGGAGGGCCTACAGAATGCTGAAGGCTGCTTCTGAAGCCAGCAGCAACAGCCAGTACTGTTTTTTAAGGGAAAAAATTATTTTTGGCTGTATTCTAGACTCTAGTCATTCTGGGAGAAAGACACCAGATAAATTAGTTATTTTTTTCCCTCAAGTTAGTTAATATACGGTGTAGTCTTGGCTTCAGGAGTAGAACCCTGTGATTCCAGATGAATTAGTTATTAAGGAGAGATACATTCAGTAACTTAAGAATTATCACTTGTTAGAATTTGGAGAATGGGCACAGTGTGAATCACTCTCTTCCTGATTTATAGGAGGTTGTCACAGTGCAAATCAGGACAGAAAACCCTATAGCAGGTTTGGTTTCTTTGAATTTTCCTTTTTTCTTATTGGTTGGAATGCCATTGACTTCATAATGGAATTGTTTTGCTGATGTTTAAGAAAAAATATTTCAGTGAGTCCGTGTAACGTCCATGTGCTGCCTTGGCCAAAAGTCAGTAGATTTAATGGCAGTGTTACTGTTGTCACTTGTACTTTGGCATCTTTGAAAAAGAAAAACATAATATTAATAGATATCTAGATATTTTTTCTACTCAGAATCAAATACTATTGTTATATCTACCTAGTGGAGAAAACTTAACCTTAAAAAAAGTTGGATTCAGATTTTCTAAAAGAAACCGGTTAAAATGACGTTTCAAGACTTTTTAAGAGTTTACTTTATGGAATTAGTGAGCTCTTGGATCAACTCCTAATTCAGTATCTATTCTGCTTGAAGTCAGGAAGACAATGGACATTGTATGGGGTTCTTATAAGGATTAAATGTAATATATAATACAAAGCATTCGTATGGTGTCTGCAAAATGCTATGTTCTTAATAAATGAATGGTATGTATTGTTAGCAGTGATACCATTAAATCATCACTGTTGTCATCCATAGCATTACAATAGTCAAAGCTTAGGACAGACAAAAATTAAGGTGATTCATATCGATATCCTGTCTAGACACACAATTGGTTTCAGCAATCACTGGGATTATGCATGGATGATCCACCCATTTTAATGTCCAAATCGTACAGAATTGTGCAAAATTAAATTGCTTCTAAAAATATAACCAAATTATAGCTGTAAATAATAAAATATCTGGCAGCTACTTTTAGAAATGCAAATCTGATTTTGTTTCCTCTCCTGTTTTAAAGCCCTCCAGTGACTTGCACCTTACTTTGAATGAATTCAGACGTTTTAAAATACCTTTAAGGGTTCTGCAGGGATCTGGCTTCTGCCTCACTTCCTAGCCTTTTCCCTCACTCAATTTCCCCGATACACTTGCTTTTTGTTTGTAGGAAATCAATAAATATTTAATGAATTAATAAGTAAGTGTAAATGAAATCTGAGATTTGTTCAGTTCATTTGCACCCTAATGTGTACCTTAACCTTAAAAGACTTTACACCTTTAATTAAGAAAAACAAAGTTATTATTTATAGGTAGTATTTATTTTTCTCTCCTATATAGTTGACCCTTCTAACCTGGGTTTGAACTGCTTATATGTAGATTTTTTACAGTAGAGTACTGTAAATGTATTTTCCTTATGATTTTCTTAACTTTTTCTTTTGTTAGCTTTTTTTTATTGTAGGAATACAGTATATAATATATATAAGATACAAAGTATGTGTCAATTGAGTATTTGTTATCGGTAAGGGTTCTGGTCAACAGTAGGCTGGCTCTTAGAAATTTAGTTTTGGGAGAGCCAAAAATTATATGTGGATTTTTGATTATGGGAGTTGGGGCCTCTAACCTCCACATTGTTTTCTACTTACAAATTTATTTCAATATGCAAATTAATTATAAGGTTATTGTAGGAAAAGACCTCTTTTGTATATACTTCTGCATGCTTTTAGAGCAAATACCAAGTATCTAAAAAGTTAATCATGATGCCTTTTCTGTTAGAACCTGGGGACTGGCTCTAATAGGATTTTTTTTATAAAGCTAATCTCACAATAGTTTGATCATTTAAGGCAAAGAGCCTATTTGTATTTTTCTCTTCTAAAATACTAGCGATTTCCACTGCATATAGTTTGGAGCATAACAGCAAATATGCATTCCCATAAATTGGTCCACTTGAAGGATTTTAGAACTTGCTTTTTTACCTTTTCTATTTTGCTGGTTTCAGAGGGTCAAAAGATACAGAGTTCAAAACAGTGATCTCCTGGGAGCTATGGATTTGTCACCATGGCAACAAGCACACTAAATCAGTAAACAAGGACAGAAGAAAAGATTGTCTCTTATTGTTTCCAAGCAAGAAAGGTATCAACAAAACTCAAGTCTTTCAAAGCAACTATGTAATTCTATTGTAAAAGTGACTAATAGTTGTGAGTTTCATAATTTCTGACATTTTTTTCCTGACCTAAAAATTGAAACAGTTAGATGATAGAATATTAATTTTGAGGAAAACGATTACTTAACTGCTATAAATTGCAACCACCTATTCACATCAGTTTCTTTTTTAAAAAATGTTTTTAATGTTTTATTTATTTCTGAGAGAGAGAGACAGTGTGAGCAGGGGAGGGTCAGAGAGAGAGGGAGACACAGAATCTGAAGCAGGCTCCAGGCTCTGAGCTAGCTGTCAGTACAGAGCCTGACTCAGGGCTCAAACCCAGGAACTGTGAGATCATGACCTGAGCCGAAGTCAGACGCTTAACTGACTGAGTCACCCAGGCGCCCCTCATATCAGTTTCTAACCTTAATACACAAATTACTCAAGGTCAGAGTAAGTATGAGTGAAAGTTAATTACTTTTCGTCTATGTAGGTTGAAGCCTAAGAAATGGAAGAAACATTTAAATGAACAAATAAAAGGTCAGAAGAGTATCTTTAAAAAGGTTTTTGCATTTGAGTAGTCAGTGAACAAATCTCAGAAGTATGGTCATCTGGATGAAGAATCTTTATGTCTTGGAAATTAGAAGCAAAGCAGCAAGACCAGGAGTTATGAATTCTGCCTCTCTGTTCATTAAGAAGCCCCCTGCTGAGGGGCACCTGAGTGGCTCAGTCAGTGTAGTGACTTCTTGGTTCACAGGTTAGAGCCCCACGTCAGGCTCTGCGCTGACAGCTCAGAGCCTGGAGCCTGCTGCAGATTCTGTGTTCCCCCGCCCATCCCCAGCTCACTCTCGTTTCTCTCTCTCTCTGTCTCCAAAAATAAATTAAAAAAAGAAAAAAAGAATCTGATGTTGGGATTGGACTGCCTCACAAGGCACACAGGAAACCTGTACTATCCATGCAGAGCTGGGGCATGTGATAGGAATGAGGCTGGAATCACCGCTGGCATTAGAGCTCAGGAGAGCACTTAGCACACTGCACTGTAATGTACTGTTTACATTTTGCTGCCTCAGTCTAGACTGTGAAGTCCATGTGGGAGGAGACCAGTTATCATCATCTTTGTAATAGTAAATGCCTAGTTATGGTGCCTAGTATTTTGGAGTTGCTGAAAATAGCTTGTGGAATGGATGGAAAAAAATACTGAAAAAAGAAATTCTATCCTGGATTCAGCATTCTCTCCACTTCTGCTCAGTCTTCTATCTTTGATGATAACACCAAAGGGCACATTATTAAAGGATACGTATTTGTCTTTAATGAGTCGTAGTAGTTTAGAATGGTTTATAAAAATACCTTTTTTTTTTTTTTTTTTTTTTATGAATTCTGCCTCTCTGGAGAGACTCAGTCAGTTAAGCATCTGACTTCAGCTCAGATCATGATCTCCCAGTTTGTGGGCTTGGGGCCCATGTTGGGTTCTGTGCTGACAGCTCTGAGCCTGGAGCCTGCATTGGATTCTGTCTGTCTGTCTGTCTGTCTGTCTGTCTCTCTCTCTCTGTCCCTCCCCCACTTGTGCTTTATCTCTCTCTCTCAAAAATAAACATTAAAAAAATTTAAAAAATACTTTATTTTCCTTAACAGTTTTTCTCTAAATTTTACACACATCAATTAGGCTAATAATTCTCTGAGGTGACAGTCGTCAAAGAAAAATTGCACCTGATGGAGTTAAACAGGCAAGGAAGACTTAATTCAAGACTTTTGCAATAAGGGAGAAAAATTGATACCAACTCCCTTGAAGCAAATGACAAGAGAGTTAAACACCTTTGGAAG
Organism: Hyaena hyaena; assembly: GCF_003009895.1. NCBI lineage: Eukaryota > Metazoa > Chordata > Mammalia > Carnivora > Hyaenidae > Hyaena > Hyaena hyaena. The sequence goes on along the minus strand of NW_024081709.1, from coordinate 3,753 downwards.
CTCATGGAAAAGCACTGGAGAATGTTCAGTGGCTGGTTGGTCAGTGTGATCAGGCCATCTGTGTTTGCTAATTGACACTTAATGAAGTTAGGTTCCTACTGTCTCACAGAAACTGACATAGAGGAGCTATATGTTTCCTGATGACTGCATTTCAAAGGGATCCCTCCCACTCCCTTGGGAAATGCACTCCTAGGTTGTAAAACTGACAGGAAGCTGGGAGAAGATTTATATCTTAAGGGGGTGAGAAAGAATTTATAATTGCATGTTTTTAAAGTAAAAGCTTTAAGGAAAGGGTGGTCAGGGGCTTACTGTCAGGAAAAAAACTATCTACAATTTCATCAAGATGAGTGGAACATTTATACCATTTTGGCCAACTCTATATTATAACTTGGTAGAGAAAATTTAACCACATATCTACAATATTATCTTATTCATCTTAATTTTTACTATTTTTTAAGTTTCATAGGAGTTTCAAAAATAATGGTACACCAAAATTTGTTACATGTACTTGAGTTCACTTAACATATAGTCTCTTAAATTTTTATAGATTAAGCTTGGTCTTTACAACCATCATTTTATTTTTATTTAGTTTTTTTTTTTTTTGAAGAATTTCATCTTCCTTTGGAATGCAAAAACTTGACCATTTATAATTGCTTTTAATCATAACTTCTTTAGCGTTGGTATACTTTTTTATGAGAAATAAGAGCCAGAATGATACTCAAAATCCCAAGTATGTTTGCAGCAAGATTCAATTCACAGATTTGAATAATTTATTATGTGTTAATCCAACTTCTCTATATTTGAGGCATTGTCTAAAGTGCTGTGGGAAGAAAGAAGTGAGATTCTGTTACTACTGAGGATCTTTCCGTTTGGCAGAGGCTGTAGAAAATGTTCTCTACTATACTAGTATCTCTAGTATCTAGGAAGTGTCATAAGAGACATAGGAAATTACTGTGTGTGTATATTTGTCTGAGGGAGCGAGCACTTTTAAGATGACTTCATAAAGAAGATGATATTTCATTGGCTGCTGATAGGATCAACATATTTATTTGGGGAAGACCCTTATTCCAGATGAAGCATATGTTTGAGGCTGAGGTGTGGAGGAAAGAATGTGAAAGTGTGTTTGGTATTTGTTGAATTTGCAAGTAGAAAAATAAATTTATTTAAACCCTTAGTTATGTTTCGTAAACTATAAGAAGTTGGGATGTTATATCACTGGAAGTACATTTTGTTACTTCATCAACCCTATAGACAGGTCCCAAACCTGTGTTTGCTTTTTGCTGCAAGGCACCCATTGAGCTCAGCTCGATTGTCACTAAATTTCTCTTTTTTTCTACATTTTATGTGTCTCCTACCATGGCTCTACTGGTCTCTGATCAATTTATTCTGCCAGATTGATGGTTCTTTTTTCTCTCAATCTTTTACCAGGCTTGCATTGGTTCACCCAGAAGCAGAGGGACTTAGTAGAAAATGGAGTTAGGGTTAAGAAGGGTCATTTCAGATCAAGTAAATAGGAGACTGAGGTGGAGAAAAGAAGCGCATTATGATTTCAGCCTCAGAATGAAGAGCCTACAGCCTAAAATTTTTTCTCCTGCTAAGATCGGCAATCTCTAATGGTATAACTGCTAGAACTCCAGGTTATTGTAAGGTAAACGAATCTCTCTTTGCTTTCTTCGCCTACTTTGATTTTCTAAGTATAGTTTGGGACAGAATTCCAGAAACCGTTGGTGATATGCTCCACCTCAAGATGAGGATGCATGTGTGGGAGGAGTCAAGAGTTGGTGAAGGAGAAACCTGTATGGCATGAGTGCAGTGTCGAGCTGAGAAGGGAGGGTAACACCAGCTGGCAGAGATCTGTGGCAGAATGTATTTTCCCCAAATGACCACAGCCATATTTGTGGTGCCCATGCTTCCAGAACTTTGTCATTCCCCACCAAGAGATAGATTCTATTTCTTTTTGGACTTGACTGTGCTTGAAATTGTTCTAGCCAGTGGAGTGCAAGTGATGCTATGTGATTTCTGAGGCTAGTGCATTTAAAAAACAAAAAAACAAACAAAAAAAACCCAAAAAAACTTCTGGGGCACCTGGGTGGCTCAGTTGGTTGAGCATCTGACTTTGGCTAAGGTCATGATCTCATAGTTTGTGAGATTGAGCCCCACATCGGCATCAGGCTCACTGGTCTCAGAGCAGAGCCCACTTCAGATCTTCTGCCCCTCTATCTCTCTCTGCCCCTCCCCTGCTCGCACTCTCTCTCTCAATAATAAACATTAACAAAGAAAAGAATAGAGCTTCTGCTTGTCTCTTTTTCTTGGGACTCTTTCCCTTAGAATTCATCCACTAACCTGTGATGAAACCCAAACTAGTCCATGAAAAGACCCACACCAAAGGGTCAACTTAAGGAGGATAGCACCAATTGCTAAACCTGTGAGTGGCTGAGCTTTCAAATGAATCCAGTTCACAAGTTTGAAATCTTCCAGGTGAGGCACTCAACATTGTAGAGCAGAGACAAGGTATTCCTGTTATGCCTTCTCCAGGTCCCTAACCCAATTATTTATTGACACTAAGTTTTAGGGTAATTTTTTATGCAAATTTGTTACACAAACTAGGTTTATGAATAACAGGTGGAGTTTGATCCTTATTTGAACTATTGAAAGTTTTTGTGAAGGAAACATATAATCTGAGCTATGTTGAAGGGTGTCAGCTTTGATAATAAGATACCAGAAGCATTGAAGGGGAAGGAAAGGGAGATACCATGTTAGTAAGGATCTAGTGTTGAATCATGGCAGCAGAGTAAATAGGAAGAGGTGGATGCGAATAGCCCTGTGAAAACAAGCCCACTGTATTTGAGTGCTGCTTGGATATAACAAAAAAGACTTATGGAAAGGGAAAAGTCAAAGAGAATTAAAAAAAAAATTGAGAATTTTTAGGAGCTGATATAGTTTGGGGAAAATAACTTGTTTGAGAATCTGAGTTCAGTGTGTCAATGCAGCATCCAAGAAGGATTCTGCCGCTGCTGGAGATACATAAGTGAGCATGCTTTTCAATGAATCAATAAATGAAAATTATAGGAATACGTGAAGAGAGTATTGAAAGGAAGATCAATGGATAAAGATGGGGGCATTGGCAATTAAGGGACAAGAACAGGGAAAGAAGTAGAAAGAAGAGTTGGAGAAAAAACTCCCAAAACACCCTCAAAAATTTAGAAGGATCCAGTGAAAGGCAATATTTCATGATGTCAAGGAAGAAGTTTCTTTCTTCCATGAAAAAATGGTTTGTCAATAATGCTTGGGATGACAGTGAGGATTTAGAAAACAACTGGATTTTATGATTAGAAGTAGACTTTATGGAGAGTGCTCTCAGGTGGGAATGAGGCAAAAACCAATTTTCATGGGAAGTGAGTGGCAGGGATAGAACTTGAAGCAGGAGGAATTCACCTGGTGAAACTTTTAGTGAAATAAAGAAGAGAAGAAAATGACTGCTCAGAGATTAGGGACATCTTTGCGGTAACAATGGAGAGGGAAGCAGAAGTGTTCAATGCATGGAGTTGGGGAAGAATCATACAAAGATCATCTGTTCAAGTATTAGTCTTTTTTTTTTTTTTTCCCAAACAGTTTATTGTCAAATTAGTTTCCACATAACACCCAGTGCTCATCCCCACAAGTGCCCTCCTCCATGCCCCTCCCCCCCCCCCCCCCACACCCATCAGTCCTCAGTTTTTGACAATGGAGAGGGAAGCAGAAGTGTTCAATGCA